>NC_041384.1:4001742-4025911 GCF_002162155.2 Triticum dicoccoides | reverse complement strand
TCAGTTAGCAGCAGTAGCGAAGGAATCGCTCGATCGGGTTTAGTTAACAGCCATCAATCGATCGCTCGGGTTCAGTTAGAGCCCAATGCCTCGCTCGGGTTTAGTTAGAGCCAACGCCTCGCACCCACGTGCGTACGTGTACGAGAGAAACACGCATCGCTCGGCCCCCGACCTCCCACCGTAACCGGGAACTCCCCGAAATTTCCCACCCCCCTCGCTTCTACCACGGGTTTTTCCGTCATGGACGGCCCAAAGAATGTCATGCAGCTGCGTCTCCTGCCTGCCCAGGACGAAAAGCCCATTTTCTATCATGATTTTTTGTCATAGAAGTAGGAGCCCACCACATCTATGATGATACCGGGTTTTGTCACAATTATCGTCATAGAATTGTCATATGTATGACAGAAAAAAAATTCATTCGGCCCAAAATGTCACGGATGTGTCTTTTTCTTGTAGTGACACAGGCGGAGATCCACTCTTCGACCGCAGCAGCAATGATCTCCGGGTCAGCAACGGTGACGGCAGTCGGGCAGGAGGCCCTGTGCGGCCGCCGGCTCAAGTTTTATCTGATCTATTTGATGCGTTGGCTATGCTCATGGAAGAGACTAACCCGGTAGATCAGGATGCCCACAACATGGAAATTACAAAGATAAAGGATCAGATCACCCAGGCCAAGGCCGATTTGGCGGCTAAGGAAGTAAGGATGAATGCGGAGCGGGCCGCTTTGGACGCACAGGGTTATCGGCTTATGCTGGATCAAAACGCATCGCATGAAGTCCTGAAGAGGAGGCACCGGTCCCGCCTACCTCCGGTTTACGATGCTAGGAACCTCTTTAACACCCCAGGAGTGGGGACCAGTAACCCGCCGGTAGCAAACCGGGCGGAGGCACCTGGAGCGGGTGCGCCGGTTCAGCCACGTTTGATGGATCCACCTCGGCAGAACGACATTGTGTCTCAGCCCGTCCCAATGCCGCCGGGTCATTATTCTACTCCAATGGACAATCTCGTTGCTGCCGCTTCACGACTGGAGGCCATCCCGATTGAAGGTGATTCTCCGATGGCTGTTGAGACGCGCCGGGATAAGGAGCTTCTTCGGATAGCCTTGGTTCAACAGGAAGCGTATTCATACAGCCGTGATCGAATTCATTCCACCCCTCGTCCAAGCCGGAGATACAGCAGGTGTATGGATGAACCAGCCGTGTCAATAAACGCACGGAACCGTGAAGCGCCCCGTGGCAACAACCCGGCAGGTGGTGCTGGTGATGCTCAGGAGGTGGTAGACCGGGCCCGAGCGCGTAGGGAGGCCGAGTTAGCAACGTAGTATGAAGCTCGTCAGCTTACTCGGGTTCGTCCAACCACATCAGTCGAGCCAGGAGTTACCTCTAGTTCTTTGGGGGTGCTGTGCCTTGTCCCAGCATTATGCAATGTGCGCCTGCCCAAGGATTTCAAGGGCCAGCGTAAGGTGCCGAATTACACCTCCGATTTATCTCCAGAAATATGGGTGGAAAGCTATGAGGTGGCCATGGAGATGCTTGATGTGTATGATGCGGCGTGTGCCAAATATTTCACCATGATGCTAGAAGGAACGACCCGTACTTGGTTAAAAAGTCTACCGGCTAACTCTATCAGTTCATGGGCCGAGTTGAGAGCCCGGTTTATCCAGAATTTTAAGGATACATGCAAGCAGCCTATGTTGATAGTAGACTTAGCTGCCTGTGTCCAGGAGGAAGGAGAGTCGACAACCCGTTGAGTGCACCGGGTCTCGAAAATTTTGCATTCGTCAGACCGCATCAATGCCGATACTGCAGTTCTAACCTTGGAAGGCAACTGCCGGTTTGAACCTCTGAAGTTGAAATTGGGACGGCTAAAGCGCCATTGCAATGATATGGGGACCCTCATGGCCGCGTTAGTGAAGTATGCCGACTCTGATAGTACCAGGGATCCCGAGTATGATGATGATAAAGCAGGGAAGGGAAAAAGAGCGGCAACACCAGCACATAGGACAAGGGCCAGCGACGAAAGGGTAAACCGCCCAATCGCAGCGGAGCGCCTAATCCTAACCCGGACCGCCTATCTTACCTGTTGAACCAGCCCTGTCCAAAACATGGGACGAAGGAGATGCCGGCCACACACCTCTCGAAGGACTGCTACATCATGCAAGAGTTCAAAAATTCTAATGATTTCCGGTATGATCACGGACCAGGTGGCGGTTCAGGATCCGGATCTCATGGGCCGGGTTATGGTGGAGGAAATTCCGGTTCAGGCTTCAATGGTAATCAGGGTGGACACAACAATCAGGGTAATCAGGGCAGTCAGGGTGGCTACAATCAGCAGCAACAGCAATCGGGTTATCAGAGCAACCCGAAGTAGTTAAACAGTGGGCAGTATCATGTCTTCTCCACTAGTTTAGACAAGCATGACTAAAAGCTTCATAAGAGGGCCGTGAACTCCGTTGAACCAGCAGTGCCCCGTTACTTGCGCTGGTCCAAGAAGCCAATTGTATGGAGTAGAAAGGATCATCCACCCCTGGTTGACAATCTGGGTCATCTGGCATTGGTGGTGGCACCTCAGGTGGGAGGTTATAAGTTCATCAAGGTACTCATGGATGGAGGAAGCAGTATCAATATCCTTTACTATGAAACCTTCCGTCGCATGGGGTTAACCGATGAAAATCTTAAACCGTCCAATACGGTGTTCCATGGTGTAGTGCCTGGTAAATCAGCGTATCTTGTTGGTAAGATAGATCTGGGGGTGGCTTTTGGAGATGATCATGATTCCAGATCAGAAATGTTGACCTTTGAAGTGGTGAAAATCAGAAGTCCGTATCACACCCTGTTTGGACGGCCGGCTTATGCTAAATTTATGGCACGGCCCTGTTATGTTTATCTGCAGCTCAAGATGCCGGGTCACAAAGGAACCATAACCATCCATGGAAGCCGCAAGATCGCTCTGGAGTGTGAAGAAGGTGATGCGGCCTATGCTGAGTCGGTTTGTGCCACAGAAGAGTTAAAATTTTACAAAGATAATGTTGATCCGGCAGATATGACTTCATTGAAGAAGCCAACTGCAGAGCATGATCCGGCCCTGAAGTTTAAATTGGCTGCTGAGACTAAGCTTGTTGACTTCGTACCTGGCGATTCGTCCAAGCAGTTCAGCATCAGCGCAAACTTGGATCCGAAAATAGGAAAGCGCGCTCATCGAGTTCATCCGTGAGAATCGGGACATCTTTGCGTGGAAGCCTTCTGACATGCCAGGTGTACCGAGAGGACTCACTGAGCACACTCTTAATGTTGATCCTAAGTATAAACCGGTGAAGCAGTTTCTCCGTCGGTTCAATGAAGAAAGGCGCAAAGCTATTGGAGAGGAAGTGGCCAGGCTCTTAGCGGCTGGATTTATCATTGAAGTTTTCCATCCTAAATGGTTAGCTAATCCGGTGCTAGTCCTTAAGAAGGACGACACATGGCTAATCCACCGGTTCTTGCTGCTCCGGTTGATAAGGAACCATTGTTGTTATATGTGGCAGCTAACGCTCGAGCAGTCACCGTGGCTATTGTGGTGGAGCGCAAGGAGGTAGGCAAGGAATATCCGGTTCAACATCCGGTTTACTATATCAGTGAGGTGCTTATTGAGTCCAAGCAAAGGTACCCACATTGGCAGAAGTTGGTGTATGGAGTTTTCATGGCAAGCCGGAAGCTTAAGCGGTATTTCCAAGGTTATCCCATCACAGTGGTCAGCTCTGCTCCTTTGGGAGATATAATCCAGAATGGGGAAGCAACTGGCCAGATTGCCAAGTGGGCTATAGAGCTTGGGCCTCATGGGTTGAAATACATACCTCGCACGGCGATCAAGTCTCATGCACTTGTGGATTTCATCAACGATTGGACAGAACGGCAAGCACCTGAAGAGAAGCCGGATCACACTTATTGGACTATTCATTATGATGGGTCCAGGCAATTGGAGGGCTCGGGGGCTGGAGTCGTATTAACTTCCCCACAAGGTGACAAGTTTTGTTATGTTCTTCGTTTAATGTTCCCTTGTACTAACAATGCAACTGAGTATGAAGCTTTACTCCATGGTCTTCGGATGGCTAAGGAGATGGATCTAAGTCGAGTTAAGTGCTTCGGTGACTCGGACCTGGTAGCTCAACACGTGTCTGGCGCTTGGGATTCCAAGGATCCGCTCATGGCAGCATACCGTCGTGAGGTGGATATTGTTGCATGCCACTTTAAAGGTTATCAGGTGGATCATGTGGACCGACGGAAGAACGAAGCGGCGGACGCTTTGAGCCGACTGGGTTCTCAACGTAAACCGGTCCTGCCTAGTGTCTTCTTGGATGTTCTGCATAATCCATCCGTCAAGCTCCCTGGTGAAGAGGATTTGGCTATTCCTGATCCGGAAGCTCACTTGGTGGCGGCCCTTCATGTTATCCCAGATTGGACAGTTCCTTAACTGGCGTATATGAACCGGGGCGAGTTCCCAGAGGATGAGACTCTGGCCAGGCAGATAATCCGGTGGTCCAAGCCCATGACTATTATCAATGGAGAGTTGCATCATTGTAGTGTGACAGGGGCATTCCAGCGTTGTGTGTCTCCTGAAGAAGGCTGTGAAATTTTGCGTGAAATTCATGAAGGAGACTATGGTCATCACGCCGGTTCAAAATCTTTGGTGGCCAAAGCGTTTCGTCACGGGTTTTATTGGTTGATAGCTCATGTTGATGCTGAGTACTTCGTCAGACGTTGAGATGGCTGTCAGAAGTTCTCAAGACACGCTCATGTACCGGCTCAAGAATTTAGGATGATTCCAATTACTTGGTCGTTTCCAACTTGGGGGCTGGATATGGTTGGGCCTTTCAAGAGGTCCAACGACAAGAAGACCCACCTTCTGGTGGCGGTTGACAAGTTCACAAAGTGGGTAGAGGAAGAGCCTGTTAGCATGTGTGACGCGGCCATGGCGGTTCAATTCATCAAAAAGGTGATTTTCCGGTTTGGCTTTCCACATAGCATTCTCACTGACAATGGCACCAATCTGTCCAAGGGTGCCATGAAGGAGTTCTGTCAACGTGAGCATATCCGGCTTGGCGTATCACAGTGGCTCACCCACAGTCCAATGGTCAAGCAGAGAGGGCCAATCAACAGATCTTGAGAGGCATCAAACCCCAGCTTATGGTTCCTTTGCAACGAACGCCGGGTTGTTGGGTGGAGGAGCTACCTTCAGTGTTATGGAGCATCAATACCACGCCCAACAGGTCCATAGGATACACACCGTTCTTCATGGTTTATGGAGAGGAGGCAGTTCTTCCTAGTGACATCCATAACGACTCACCCCGTGTAGCGGCATATGTTGAAGCGGACAATGAGAAGGCACGGCAAGAAGCTCTCGACCTGTTAGATGAGGAGCGTGACATAGCGGCCGCCCATTCGGCGATTTACCAACAAGATCTGCGTCGCTACCATAGCCGCCGGGTTAGAACCAGAACCTTTCAAGAAGGAGATTGGTGCTTCGGCTCATCCAGGATCAGACGGATATGCACAAGTTATCCCCACCTTGGGAAGGACCTTTTGTGGTCAGCAAGAATCTACACAACGGGTCATACTACCTAATCGATGTTCGAGAGCGCAAAGACTCACGTAAGTCGGAGGAGGAGACCAACCGGCCGTGGAATATTGCTCATCTTCGGCCCTACTATACTTGAGCTATAGGCTCTGCTTATGTACATATTATGACAATGTATATATTATGATCAATACAATAAACCGGAACCTCATCTAAAGCGGGGTCTCTGTTATTTTTACATCATGTGTGGTTACATGGAGCTTCTGTTCTTAAAGCGGCGTCCGGTTTACCCCTTGATTTAGCTTCTCAACAGCTTTATATTATATCACTTGGGGGCTTGGTCGTATCCGAACCATAGCGACACCTTTTGATAGGCGCAATGCCACAGCATCACTTGGGGGCTTGGTCGTAGCCGAACCATAGCAACGCCTCTTATCAGCACAAAGCCACAGCATCACTTCGGGGCATGATCGAACCCGAACCATAGCTACACCTCTTGATCGGCGTAATGCCACAACATCATTTGGGGACCTGGCTGACTCGAACCATAGCTACACCTTTCGGGGGATTGGTCATGTCCGACCGTGGTAACACCTCTTGATCGGCTTAAAGCCTCGATTACAATGGTTTTTATTTCTGCCTTTGCTTGCGTTATGTTCTCTTTTTAATGAACATTTTTTGCTGCTTTTTCAAACCGACATTGTTAATCCGGTTCGACTGTCAATTGCGAATTGACGGTACACGGTCAAATCTTAATCCGAAGACTATCTGCCCAGTCCGATTTTATGTTGCCATCTTATTATGGAGTAAACCGGTGTTTATCATAACACGGAATGGTTTACATTGTAAACCGGCCTTATATTAACAGGAGCTGTTTTCTCCTCCAAAGTTTGGGTTATCAGCCCCGCTACAAGGTTGGCCAGCCAACACCATGCCTGACGGTGGCAGGTATTATATATTTCCATATTTGGTTATATGTTCTAACCAAAGTTATCATCTTTGGTTTTATATACATGAGTATCATGACCCGCCCGGTGGTAAACCGCTAGGGCGTTTTAAGCTTCTTGATTGCAGAAACAGCTTGAACAGATGAATATGGATATCATATCTTAGGTATTACGAATCAAATAGGCATCAGTTAAAGATAAATATGCACGAAGGCATACCAGACCAAGTATGTCAACTAGCCTATTACAAGGCGTTCCAGTGCCCAAAAAGATCATTGTTTTTATCAAATACATGTCACAGCATGTAGTATTCTAAACCGGCCTCCGGTTCATGCTTGGTCACCGGCTTGACCTGACGGTTGCGGATCATCTCGCGCCGGTTCAACTTCTTCCTCCCTACCTAGTGGCTGGAAATCAATAGTTGCCCAGTTGATCCCAGTTAAGGCTTGAAATACAGCTTCATCACTTATCAGCAGGGACGGTTCAATGTCAGGAGCGTAAGTGTGCTTACGGATTGGCGGGATAAGATTCTCAGCTTCAGGAATTGGTGCAGCAACCCGCTTGTTTTTATCATCATAGTTGGAATGATAGTGGGAAAGATCCGCCTCTTCAACCAGTTGACAAGCCAGAGGGCGCACTTCCCGGTTTATGGTTCGGAGATCCTCTTCATCAAATTTTGTCCCTTCTTCCTTCAAGCTGGGATAGCCTTGGGCCGATTCAACAGGATAAAATTCAGGCACCCACGCTTTTTCCTGGATTAGGGCGGTCAAAGCACCCGTTCTAGCAGCAGATTTCTTCAGCTCTTCAACCTGGGCAGGGAGCATAGATAACCTTTCAATGGTATCTTTGATCAAGGTGGGCGACGAATTTTCGTGGGAAGCAGTGTAGATGATCCGTTGTGCACCAGAGTACAGTTGCTCTATCAGAGTGTAGGCAGCTTTTAACTTCTTCCGCACATACGATCCCAAGTGGCCAATATGAGTTCCTGTATCATTGCAAGGGTTAGTAAACCGGCAGCTACATGACAAGGTCTCCTCAATTCAGAAAACAAGGATACCTACCAAATACAGCTGCAGTCATGGCATGAACCTGTCGCTTCATGCTGGTCAATTCATCAACAACCGGTTTAAGAGCGGCTTCTGCTTTTTCAGCCCTTTGCGCTAAAGCGGATTTCTCAGTCGTCCAATCCACCCGCTCTTTGTTGAAGCCCTCTTTAAGTTTTTCCATAGCGCTCAAAGCGCTGGTCAGTTCTTCCTTTGCCTTGGAGGTTTCTGCCTGTTGCGACTTAAGGTTTTCCTACAGGTCGGCGGTTTGATTTTCTCTCTTGCTCAGCTCAGCCTGCATAGAGATAGTTATATGATGAAATGACAGTACAAATTTGAAGTACCAACCACATAACAAGTTATGCCCATGGTACTTGGGGGCTAATGCATATTTGCTCTTCATTGTACAATTTCTACAAAGTCCCAAGCTCAATACAAGTATTCAACTTGGCACTTGGGGGCTAACGGCTATTTATTCAAAGTCTATTGATACAGAAATTTTCTTTTATAAAGTCTCGGTTTATCTTTATAAAGTTAAACCGGCCCTTGGGGGCTACGTCAGCAAGGTTAAAGATGCAATTGAGGTTCACATTGAATACTTACTACAAGTCCCGGTTTAAGTTGATATCTTAAACCATCACTTGGGGGATATTGGAGTTGATAAGCTATGAAATAAGACAAGCAGAGAAGCATATAGGAAGTTACCTCATATTTTTCCTTCATCATATTGACCATACCGGCTTCATAATCGCGGCTGGTGTACAGCCGGTTCAGATAGCCAGAATGGAGATCTTGACCATTCAGAGAAGCATATGTTCACAAATCAGCATTCCATTTGCCTTTGCCAACCGCAGAGAATTCCTCTTTGGCAGTATGTCTTGACAAAGCAACATGATTACTTGGTTCAGTATGGCCAAAGCCAGTAATAAGGACATCATCATATTTTTCTTCACTGGTTTGTACTGGGGTCGCCGGTTTGTCAGTATTCTTTGCTGGACTAGCCGGTTTATCAGTCCAGATAGAGCTGGTCGGCTGATCAACAGGGCCTGTGGTGTCAACCTCTGCCTGTTCAGCAACAAAGTCATGGTCTTGTGGTGGTGGGTCATTCAACACATCATCAAGGTTGGCCTCTGCAGGATCTGGTATTCTCTCCGGTTTAGCGGATGTATTTTCCTCTGCCGTTTTGTTCAGGCGAGCTTTCTTGCTTGGTCTGGGTTTGGCACTGAGAAAGTCAAGCATGAAGGTCAATATAACGTATAAAATACATGTTAAAGATAAGGCAAGTGAACAACTTACCCAATGACCCTTTTGAGAGGTGGAAGATTGTTAGCTGACGACTCACCAGAGGAGGAATGAGAAGTGCCCTGATAATTGGAATCAAACGGATTAAGAGGTTGACGAAAACAACCTGCTTTAGGGCATGAAGTGACAAGGCAATTAGAGACCTCTGAACGGCGTTTTTGAACCGGACTGTTTGGTAAACCGGCGGAGGTAGCTACGTGGTCGCTGTGCCGGGTCGTGCGGCGAGCTTCATGCTGTTGTGTCTTCACAGGAAAGTTTGGATCCAAGTAAGCAAGAGGATGAGAAAATTTAACTTTCCGGTTTGCCCGACGGGTCTTTAGTGAAGGAAAAGGGTCTGAATCGGAGGAAAGAACGATTACCTCTGCAGCATCGGCGTAACTGAATTCAGCGTCGTCCTGGCAATAATCATCATCAATAAGGCGTATGAAAAATAAGTCAAGTGAGTCAAGTTCTACCTCAAGATCCGGGTTACCCACATCATCGTCAGCCGGTGGATTGGAGGATGCAGTGGTTCTCTTCCTGCTAGCAGGCTTCTTCACAGATTTGGTCTTTTACCGGGTTGGCTTCACCGATTTATCTTGTGAAGGTTTCTTGTTCCAGAACGGATCATCGGCCTGTCAAAAATAATAACATTTTCAGATAATATTTGGACAGAAGCAATTTTAGATATGCAGATGGTATGATTCTTACTACTGGCGGTTTGTTGATGGCGCAAAAGGGGAGTAGGCCAGTTTGAGCACAAACATCCTCCGGTTCATTCAACATCTTTTTCACAAATTCAGTAACTTCATCGTTTGTAAGCTAGATATCAATGTGCCGTTGAGCATCCTTTACATCTCCTGTATACTCGCACATCAAACCGGGGCGCTGGCTTAAGGGCAGTACGCTCCAAGATATCCAGCAGCGAGCAAAATCAACCTCTGTCAACCCGTTTGCCATGAAGGCACTAAGCTTGGATAGTTGAGGAGCATATTTGCTTCTCTCCTTAGCAGTCAGCCTTTGAGGAAAAGGGTGTGTATTGCTCAGACTTTCCGGACGGTAACCCGGCAGGGTATTTTCTTCAGAAGGAGAGGTGTCCTTGCAATAAAACCATGCCTAGTTCCATTCTTTGGGGGTGGCTGTGAAGATTGGCATGAGGGAAGGTGACTTCTTTCCTTTTCTGAATCGCCATACCGCCCAGTTCTTTGTTGGGTCCGTCTTTGAATTTTGTGCGACAGTTCAGGTGAAAGCAGTCCCTAAATAGCTCTACTGAAGGTTCCTCCTGAAGGTAAACCTCACTGAAGACTTGAAAGTGGCAGATATTGGTTACGGAGTTAGGACCGATATCTTGTGGGCGTAGTTCAAAGTTGGCTAAGACATCCCGGAAAAACTTTGAACCGGGAGGGTTGAAGCCCCGGCTTAAATGATCAGCAAAAACAATAACTTCTCCCTCTTGGGGAGTAGGGGGACATTCCGTGCCAGGGACCCTCCAGTGAATGACGTTTTTCTCGCTTAAAGCGCCCGTTTTCACCAGATTATTCAGCTGGTCCTCAGTCACTCGAGAAGGGACCCAGTTGCACTCATACACTTGTCTGGCCATGGCAAGATCTACAATACTGTCGGGGTACTGATCCACGGACACCTATGGGACCGGCGGACCGAGTCCCTTTCGGTTCGGCGGGGGCGGAGATCGCGCAAAGAGGAGATCGAGGCGAAGCACACGAGCAGTTTACCCAGGTTCGGGCCGCACGGATGCGTAAAACCCTACTCCTGCTTTGTGGTTTGTATTGATTTCTAGCTCGGGAGCGTGAAGTGCTACAGTACACTTCAGCAGCTAACGAGACCGAGCGTGAGTGTTCTCTGAATTAGCTAACCCCCCTCTACGTTGCGCATGGGCCTCCTTTTATATGCACAAGGGGTCACCGACAGGTGGCAACGGAGACGAAGGGTAAAACTGGAAAGGTGCTGCGTAGGTACAGCCACCCGCTACAGTGTATCAAACCTAACCCTGACGACAGGGGACAAGGGCATTAAATGCCCGTCTGTGTCGCCTAAACAGTGCAAAAGGGACCGTTAGGGACGCCACCGCTCACCACGATGGCAAACTTGTCAGCGCCGCTTGCCACCGCGCGCCGCTGGCTGCACAGCCTCCCGCCACGTACGCCTGGAAGGGTCCCAGAGCGACACGTTGGTGGATGTGCTGGAGCGAGGGCATAGAGAGGTGGCTCATCACGGCAAGCGCCTTGCCGCGGTCGTTGTCTTGTCGCATCCGGGAGCTTGTCGCTCACCGGCCTTGCCGGGACGCGTGGCGTGCCGCGACAAGTTCCTTGAAGTGCCTTGGGTGGCCTTCCCGGCAAGCTCCTCTTGCCGGGGTCTTGGGATGCTTTTGTTAGCCTTCCCGGCAAGCTCCTCTTGCCGGGGTCTTGTCTTCTTGGCTTGGACACTTTGTTCTTGAATGGCTCCAAAGGAACCACGGAGGACCTTGGTGGTCACCCGGCAAGCCTTGCCGCAGGATGCTGCGACTGCCCGTGCACAAGTTCGGGATACTAGGGTACCCCTAATCTAGTACACCGACAGGAGCCCCCGGGCCTGGGCCATACACGGTGCCGAGCGCTGTTGGGCCAGGCCCAAAACAGGGCACGGGCACGCGCGGCCTAGGTTACGCCGTATCTTACTCCGTATCCACCGCGCCCTCCCCGAACGGCACGCGTTGAATGCGGCGTCGTGGGAGAGGTCGTGGGTGGTTTCTTTATTCGGAAATGCGGAACGTCCGCCCCCTCCCTCTTTATAAGCAGGGGAAACAGGGGCAGTTCGCCCACTCGCCCGTTGCTGTTCCAATCTCAGAAATCTCCGCCGCTCCCGCGCCTTCCCAAAGCTGAGAGAGAGAGAGCGGCGCTCCGGCCCCCATCGCCACCAGCACCACCAACGCCGTCAACCTCCTCCACTGCTTCCGCCATGGCTCCAAAAGCCGACAAGGGGAAGGTCGTGAAGTCGACCGAGGCGCAGCGGCTCGCGGCGCTGCGGAAGGAGCGGGCCATCTTCCCCCCCAAGCTTGGCACGAAGGAGCTGAGGGAGAACTACTACCTTTTCTGGTCGGCGGAGACGCGAGCGCATCCGCGCACGAAGGTACTCCCCGCCGCCGCTTGGAAGAAGGCTCCGAATGGATACCCCTTCTTTGCATTGTTCTTCTACTGCGGGCTCTGCCCGCCTTTCTCTGAATTCTTCTGCGACATCATGAATACCTACGGATTCCACCTCCTTGACTTCACCCCCAATGCCGTTCTGACCATGGCAGTTTTCGCACATCTCTGTGAAAACTTTGTCGGAGTCCTTCCCAATGTAGCCCTCTTCCGCCACCTCTTCATACCCCGAGTAGAGATAGGGGAGCCATTATCCGACGGAATCGCCTGGATATCGAGGGCCGGCAAGAAAGAAACCTATCTGGAGGGATAATTCCACGGCAAGTGGGAGGAGTGGAGAGCAGACTGGTGCTGGATTGACGAGGAGAACCCGCAGGCATTCACCACCCGGGGCAAAACCCCAGTAGCACGCGGCAGCGATTGGAGCGACGTGGCCCCGGAAGATGACAGGCTGAAGATTGCCGTCACCAGGATCCTACGCCTCAGGTTTGCTAGGCTCACTGTAGGCGCTGTTGGCACAGATTTCCTTCGCCGCCGCATCGCCCCCCTGAAGGAGCGGGGGAGGCCCACTTGGGAGTTCAAGAACGCGGCAGACATCATGAGGCTGCGGCCGGGCCTCAATTTTAACTTCACAGTTCTGGAGCTCAACGTGATGCTCCAGGAGCTCTTCAAGTATGACCCCCAACATCCTGAGGTGTTCAGGTTGCCGGGGGCGTCGTTCCGTTGTGCAACAATTTCGCGCTCGACCGCATCCGTGCAATGATGCCGGAGTGCGACTCGCATGGAATTGTGCCAACTTGGCAGGAGCCTCCCTCCCCACCAAGAAGGCGTCTCCGCAAGGTTGGTGACGTGGCGGAGCAGCAGGCGAGCGAACAGCCGCCGCGCCGCGCGACACGCTCCACCGCGGCAAGCACTGTTGCCGCAGGAGCATCTCACGCTGCAACGACAACTGGAGCGGGGCCCTCCCGGACCACCGCTTCTACTCCAGCCGGAGCGGGATCGTCTCAGACCACCGCCACTGCTCCCGCCAAGCGGCCAAGGGAAGCTACTCCTCCGCCTCCTCGCGCTGGACGTGAGCCAGACTTCGACTTCTCCGCGTTCAGCTCCGGCGAGGAAGAAGAAGAAGAGTAAGACTCCGTTGTTGTACTTGTAGTTCTTCAATCCTTGCTGTTTTGTCTTGTATCTGATTTGCTTTACTCTGAACTTGTTCCTTTTCAGGACTCTGGCCCAGAGAGCAGCAAAGAGAGCCAAGGCACCGGTGATTATCATCGAGGATGAACCCACGGCGACAGAAGGGGATGCACCCGAGACAATCTTGCCGGACCCGGCAACTTTTCTCCAGAGCAGCCCCCAGCGAAAGTATACGGTTTACTTTCCGCTGTGAGGCACACATGGGTACTTGTCTTTGCTGATATCTGCTTGTTGACTTGTGTAGGAGCCGAGCAGCCCCACCAGGAGCCAAGGGAGAATCCCTCGACAAGGGAGAACTCTCCGGCAAGGGAGGGCTTCCCGGTAAGGGAGAAGTCTCCGGCAAGGGAGGGTTCTCCGGCAAGGGATAGCACCAGCGGCCCCCCGACGGCGGAGACCACGACTGCAGAACCTGGTGCAGGTACTCCTCTTGCTTCAAAACTTCCCTCGGGTTCTTCTTCTTTTGATCTTCTTCTTGTTGAATATTTGCTTGACTCTTCTCCCTTTTCCGGCCGTCAGACCCACCTGCTGCAGAGCACATGGAGACCGAGGTTGCCGCCGAAGAAGCGGCCAGTGCTGACGATCCTCCCGGCGCAGAGGCCGCGAAGGCTGCCGCCGCAGCAACTGGCGAGGGGTCTGGTGATCGCACTGACGGCCCTGAGGCCGCAGGAGCGCCAGGCGCTGCACCGACCGCCGACCCGTCTGCCGCTGCCGCAGCGCCAGGCTCCGAAGAGCCCCAGCCAGGCGTCTACTTGAAGGCCGGCGAAGGCGTCTTCATCAACCTCCCCTGGGCGTCAAGCTCCAGGGCGCCGGTCGAGGGGGAGATCTTCGACGGAGAAGTGCTCCCCTGGGGTGGGCGGCGGGGCGGAGGCGCGGTGGGGCGGTTGCTGGCAGGGCCGCGGCGGTGGAGCAGTGGCGGTGCGGCCGCCGAATCCCTGGGCGGGGGACGGTGCGGCTGCCGGTTCTCGGGGCGGGGGCGGCGCGGTGGTCGGAGCTCCTGCCGGATATGGAAGGTTACGGGGGAGTCAGGGGCGTGGCGGCGGTGGGGGGAGGCAGGGCGCGGTGGCGGGTGGAGGCTGGCCATGGCAGTGGCGGGTGGGAGGCTGTCCGCGGCGGCAGGAGGAAGGCAGGGAGAGATGGTCGGGAATTTTGTAATGGGCTGTTCGGGAGGTGCATAGTGGGCAAGTTGGGTTCCTATTATTTGGATCTCTAGAACACCTCGCGGTCCCTATATAGGGCGCTGTGATCAGAATAACTATTTTGATCCCAGGATCAGAATAGTGTTACTTTATATAAATTTTTCCTACTACCGGGTGTAGTTACTCCCACTTTTGTTTTTTACGTTCTAGTTAGTATCTATCATATCGTAGAGTATGTACGCGTAGTATGTAGTATATGATAATATTTAGGTAGTATATATATACTACTTTTTTGATAGTATATATCAAATTTTGTGCATACTGCATTTCGCGTACAAATATGTACGTATTTCACAAATACAATAAAACTATGAGCTCGCTTGCAATTCTTTCATATAAATCACTTTGGAGTATTTTAGATATAGTATATGAACATACTAAAAATAATAAAGTAGAGTATATACTACCAAAAGGTAGTATATGAGAAGTGGGTGTAATTACACCCAGTAGTAGGATATATATATATAGGGTCGCGCTATTCGTCACCCTGGGTGAGCAATTCTTATTCCTCACCCCATACCACCCCACGGCCAAAACTTTAGCAGGTAAGAAATAAACTACTTGAGGTAAGATTAAACAAGGAGGAGGAAACTGACCTTCCACCGCAAACGAAGGTGGGCGAGGTAATCTTACGCTACTAAAATACAAATGATGGTGTTGTAATTTTACGGCAATGTGTAGGGAGACATTACTGACATTTTTTTATAGAATAACACTGCGCTCCAGAACCATTGCCGTAAGAAACAATAGACTTGCAAGGTAAATTTACCTCGCGCACATAATTCTGCACGGGCTGCATCGCATGACCCTTTTCGTGTCATGTCGATTTCTTTAAATATCTTCTTCCACTCCCAGAGTAAGAACGAGGCAAATTGGATGGCCGAGACTTCTCTTTACAATTGCTTCAGATCAAGGCTAATGCATACGTACTAAGTTTTTCTTTTTCCTTTTCGTCATCTATTTTTATCACTTGCTCATGAGGCACCATTGATTTGACCATTCATGTAGTGGAAATATTATTTGGGGTATCTGCAGTTGCATCCTCAACCATTTGAAAGTTTTTTATTGAGTTTTGACTGGAATTTCAAGCGGTAAAATGGCCTCAAAATTACATTCCTGAAAAGACCGTATTTGTATCATATGAACACAACATTGCTTCTTCTTTTTTGCAAGGAAACACCTATTCTTTAAAAAGAATAATGTTATCTCAAAGGGATTCTTGCCAAACTTCATTATAATACACTAAAAATTTTACAGTATCATTTCTAAGAAACGCAAGTTACAGGGTCAGCTCTCAAGAAAACATAGATGGGACTCTATACATGGCCTCCAAGAGCAAGCTGATAGCCTCACTACCGACATAAATACACGATTAAACCTCATTTCTTCACAGGGTCAGCCCGGAGAAAATAGCAGGAACGCGATTCAGAAAGAAGACAAGCAGCCTGCAGCTCTCCAGGGTTAAACCTCATGAATTATAGCCGAGTTCTGCTTCGGTACACACCCCCCGCCCCCGCTTAACGTATAAGGGCATTTTGGGCATATGGTGCTTAACGTATCCCGCGCCGTATGCGGCGTGGCCATATAGGTAGAGCCGAGCGCACGGCTCGAGCCGATACTGCCGCTCGCAACTACCCTCTCCCCTTCGCGCAAAAAAAACACGACCTGCGCTGATCACGCGGCCCATTGCAACGTCGCCCCGCCCCGCCGATCGCCGCCCTTACTCGCCGATCGCCGCCCTTACCCGCCGATAGCCGCCTTTCCCCGCCGATCTAGACGTGGTCACGCTGCCAATTCCAACGTCTTCCCGTTCGGCCGATCGCCGCCTTCTCCCCGTCTTCACCCGGGATCTGGCCGGCGCGGACAGATCTTGGAGTCGCCCGCCGTACGTGATGTCGCCTCCGTGCAGGTCGTCACGGTGACGTGGCCTACGTGGATGCCGTCGCCGCCCGCAACTCCGTGATCAACCTCTCCGGGAACATCCTCGCCGTCCGCAGCCACGCCAGGCCGGCCGAAGTGCACGTGCATGCCATGTAAGCCGTCTAGTTCGTCAAAAAATTGAATCTGTAAATAATTATGTGCAATCACTTGTTAGATAAGAATTTCTCAATTTTTTTATTATAATATTGCAGTGTTGGTTGAGAGACCATTTAATGGATAAAGAAACTGGGTTTACGGATCTGTTTTTGGACACGAGTTGGGATGGTAGCGATAGTGTTGATCGTACGAATGGTAATGATAGTAAAGATGATGATGATGGCAGCGACCATGAATCCTGGTCGTCGTACAATAATTTACCTGAAGAGGATTTTGAAAAGAAGGAGGAGGGTGCTGGTAGTGAAAACGTAAGTGTCATGTACATTCTTTTCGTCGGATGAAGAACCATATGGTACTTACACGTGCATATGATTTTTTTCATGTGCAGGAGGATATTGACGTTCAGAACGAGGAAAATCATGGTGTTGAATCTTTCGGGGATAACATAAGCCAGGTTCGATCCAAAATTTAAGATGTCATTGAATAATAAAAAATGGTTATGACAACTTACACTTGCTTATGTGGAATATTTTAGGCTAACTTTGATTATTGGAGTGGTGAAGATGGATATGAGCATGAGGATGGAGCTAATATGGACATTGAGGAAGCTGAAATCCAGCAACGTGCGCTGGAGACACAGTTGAAGGTTATGGCTATGACATTTGCATCACAATGGGAGGCTCACATGTTCTATAATAACTACGCCAAAGACCGTGGATTCAGTATCAGAAAAGATAAGGTGAAACGAGGAAAAGGACTTTCAACCACTGTTCGGTATAGGAGATAGGTTTGCTCGAGGGGAGGAAAACGTCTCAGTAAATTTTTAAACCCGGAGGGCCGTACACGCAGGCTAAGACCAGAGACTCGTTGCGAGTGTGGCGCACATTTAGTCGTGAAGTTGGACAAAGGACGTGGAGTTTGGTTCGTGGCAGCTTTTATGGATGATCACAATGGCTAGACCAGACGAGGTGGTATTTCTGCGGTCACATCGAGTGATGGGAGATCACCAAATAGCTGAGATCTTGGCGATGGAAGGAGCTGGGATCAGAAAGCATATCATCGTTGACAACTTCATTAGCAGGTATGGCTCGTATGATAAGTGTGGGTTTCTGAGACGAGACGTGTACAATCTATGTTGCCGAGAAAAAATGAAGCTGATTCTGAAGGGTGATGCTAACACGGCAATCGGGATTATGAGGAGCAGAAAGGAGAAGGATCCAGAGTTTTTCTTTGAGTACGTGCTCGATAAGGAGGGTCATTTGAAGAGCATGTTCTGGTGTGATGCACAGTCGCGGCGGGACTATCAATTGTATGGAGATGAGACGGTGTTCGACAGCACGACAGATATGGTATGCCGTTCATCCCCTTTGTTGGTGTAAAGAATCACCGGTGCACCATAGTTTTTGGTTGTGCCATTGTGTCCGACGAGACTGAAGCGACGTACGTGTGGCTGCTTCAGACATTCCTGAAGGCCAATTGTCAGAAAAAGCCAAGGTCAATCATCACAGATGGAGACGCTGCAACGATACGAGCTATTCGGTTGGTTTTGGTTGATGTGTTGCACCATCTCTGCTCATGGCACGTGGAAAAAAACATGCAGAAGCACCTTAATTACAAATCGCTAAGTGAGTTCAGGGCACTCTTGTACTACTCCACCTCTCCAGCCAACTTTGAGGCGAGATGGCACGCTTTCGTCCGTAAATGGAAGACTGATAAAACAGAAGAGTGGCTGAGTAGGATGTACAGGAAGAGGAGTCTGTGGGCAGCATCATATCTGTCAGATGGTTTTTTCTGGGTATGCGCAGTAATCAAAGGAGTGAAAGTCTTAACTCTTGTCTTCACCTGCACTTGGACGGTGCTATGACTATTGTTGACCAAGTTGTGCATTATGAGAATTGCATAGTCCGACAACGTGAGAACGAGGCGCATGATGACTGTGTTTCAAACCAGTCATTGCCACCATCAGTCACAGAATATAAGGATATTGAGAAGCATGCCGCCGAAGTATTCACTCATTCCAATTTTTATATTCTTCAACAAGATCTGAAGAAGATGGGAGAACTTGAGATTTTTGAGACGCTACTGGGAGTTGACTGCCACACCTTCATCGTGACATGGAGAAATAACCGGAAATTTCAGTTCAGCGTGAATTATCGAGCTGAAAACTCTGAGAATACGATAGACTGCAGTTGTGGACGAATGCTTCGGAAAGGATTGCCTTGCAAACACATTCTTAAGAGGATGTCGAAAGTTGCGAGAGGTGGGCTGCCTGCACAGCGAAAGAGTGACTTGTTAGGCTGGGGTTGGACAGGGGCAGAGCAGCGTGCTCGCTATAGTCAACTTAGTATAACAGGAGCTGAAGCTTTTCATGTTGCTTCAAATGATCCATTCGTCTATGATGAGTTGATGCAGTGTCTGCAGAATATAATAGCGAAGAAAAAGGTCCCTGATGATGATGCTGTTTGTAGTACAAGAAATGTGCATGAGGATCCACGTCAGCCGGAACAACATGTTGATGTCATAGGTGATCCCGTGAAAGTTTCCACGAAGGGCGCCCCTAAACAGAGCAGAACAGGGCGGGCAAAGAAACATCCAAATGTTACAAAGAATGGAAGACCAAAATCATTTTTGAGAAAAAACCCGGTCCTCTTTGTGGCATTTGTAAGAAAGAGGGCCATAGACGGCAAACGTGCCCTGAAAATGAAAAGTAAGTTTTTCATTTTTTCAACTATTTTTTGGTTTTGTCTTCACAATTGTCTGATTATTTGTTTACAATTTGTTATGTAGGAACCGGGCATAAAGATGAAGTACTCATAATCAGTTGAAGGCACTGGCAATTTCAATTTATTTGTTTAAGAATAAGAGACATGGCACTTTGAGTTTATTCTTTAAACCACCTTATTTGATGAAAGTCGTTAGCACTTTCAGTTTATTTGTTTAAGAATAATAGACACGGCACTTTGAGTTAATGTTTATGCCACCTTGTTCAATGTTATGAGACATGTGATTTATATTATTATGTGTGAAACATATTATATTTGTATGAATGTGTTACTGCTGTAATGACATAGTAAACTTATGGAGATCTTTAAAATGTAATGTATGTGACAATTGTTTTGTAAAAAAAAGCCCCAGCCGTGGCCGGGCGCGCGCGCGCGGACGGTAAACTACTATGCCTTCTGGCGAGGCCTTTCGGCCGCCGGGCGGGGAGGCCACGGCGCACAGCAGGGCATCATGTTCTGTAGCGAGCTTGTGAGAAGGCGAAGAGGCAGGTATGTAAACCGGTCGGCGCGTCTCTCCGCGGGCGAGGTGGGACTAAACCTACTCGGCACAAAGAGGATCGGCCCACGCGCCCGACGCGCGTCGTTTATGGGTCGACAGATCGCCATATTCCCCCTCGGGATCGTTGCATGTGTGCTGCTGGCTGGGGCGGGACGAGACGTGTGCCACCCGGCGCGCGGCTGGTCGGTTGGCCGGCTGCTGGGCCAGCACACCCGCCCCGTGGCGCAGGACGAATGGCGCCAGCCCGCACTACCTGCACTGCGCGGGCCCGCCACTGGCTCGGCTGTCGGCCACCGCACGGGCTGGAATATTCGTCGGACCAATCGCCGCCGCTGCCACCAGAATCGACGTGAGAAATTGTGCAGCTTTTATCCACATCGCACCAACTCAGGACGGCGGGCATATTTTTTAATAAAAAAATGACCGCCGCGAGTAGGAACAGCAACAACAGTACATGTAATATCGCAGAGGCAAACTGATAAATTTTAGGACAGAAAAAATATTACTTGCCCACACGCATTTAAATTTTTAGTGTCTCACGAAAGCAATAAATAAAACATGAAAAATTGTCGAAAACTATCCTAGTGCCATGTCGCATTACAATCGATCATAGTATCCAACAACGGTAGGGAAACCTTCTACGGGACTAAAACCCTACCAATGCTAATACCTACTCCTTCTCCATGATTTTAACAATTTTCATCTTCACTTTCTCTAATCTGTTGACCTCAGAAAAAATGATTTCCGCGACAATACGCGGCCTTGACTCATTAATCTCTTGCTGGTCAAATTCATGTGTCCAGCGATCTCCGTCCCAATATTTTATGCACCACATCACAAAAAGTCCACAAGACACTCTGCAATAAACATGTGTGTGATCAGCTTAGGATATAGCATGCACTTTCTTGTATTCATTTAACTTACCCATCATGTTGTATCGGCATTTTATACTCATTAATTGGCCACAATGAGACATCTGGAAATTTTTTTGATTCAAGAGTAGAGTTGGCCTCCATAATATCTTTAGAAATTTCAGCTCTCTGAAACAAATTAACAAACCAGAATTTAATGTATGACTCAATAATGTTCTGAGGGAGTGTGACAATTATAGTGTACCAGGGTGGCAATCATATTGCGAATTCTTTTGCTTATTGCGCCTTTAGAATTTGAGTCAAGAACTTGAAACTCCTCCTTGACGGTGTGCATCACTATGGTTATCCAATGATTGTCATTAACGTGCATAGGAAAATACACCTATATAGTAACAAATGATGTTAGTGCAATTAAATAATAATGACTAACAAAAACAAATATATATGAAAGGAATACCTTGTCCCGTCTGAAATACTCATCCATTACTCTTGCAAGGACTTCTGCTTTCTTTGTAACATGTTCAGAATCCAAATCATTAATTGACTTGGTCTTTCCCCTAGCCCTACCCAACATAAATTTGGGGAACCACGTTGTTGATATGAAACGATCAGAGAAATCACGGTGTTGTAAGTGTTTACAATATGCATTGATTATCTGCATACATAAACAAAAAATGAGGTCAACTTGTGAAGTATAAATGAGAGTTTTGTTAAAACCAAACTCATACTTACAGCGCCATTCAACCATTTAAAAGTCAGGACATCGTGAAGCATAGCTGGCGTGCATATGTCCCCATCTGGTGGTGGCATATCGACCACGGTTCGGTGCATGCTTCTTTGTCGATGCGAGAGTCTCAACAAAAACTCTGGCTGCCTCTATGTGATCCGGAGTCATATTAAGGGAACTTGCCAGAATTGAATGTGGTGACGATGCAAACAGATCTAAAACAATGCATCTACATTCGTTAAAAATAATAAAAAATTTACATAACGCGTGAACGAATTATAAAGTAGTACTTGACTTACTTTTCTTAACACGTTTGTTCCGGGTAATGAGAAGGTCGTACGGGGATAGACAATATTTCGACGGATTTCGTTTGTGTTTACCTTCATTGTCCTCCCTGCCTTCACCATTACCTATGTTGCTCTTTGCCGGGAAACTCTCAGACATGTCTTCAGACTTTGTTGGTGACAAACCACCCATAGACTCACCAGAAATATCAGCATTCTGCGGGGTTCGGGACATATACGAAAAGTCTTTTGTATGTACAGTTGATGACGAACATGGAGACTTTCCATTATCCTCTATAATGAAAGGATCAGTAGCGTCACCTTTACCCGGTGTCGTCGCCGGAGCACCCGTGTCATCAACGGCAAGTAGGAATCATTGAAACCCGTGAAAGATGTTACTAGCTCCACATCGGTAGGTGAATCAATATCTGGCCAATATTTTGATGACTTGTACTTGCCATTCTCCATCCCAACTTGTTAACCTACATTATCAAATTCGTCATTGGTGTCCCTCTTATTGGGTTTGTACAACACACCTTCCGTGTTCAACTTTTCCATTACCATCTACAAACACAAATGAAACACGATAAGTACTTGAACAACTAAAACATGTTTAATATAAATTTTATATTACTTGTGCACATCTTTCGGGTATATTGAGAACCTCCTTGTGAAGCAGCTTTATGTATGTCATCACACGGTCCATACTGTTAGTCGTGTTCGATGAAACCCCTGACGTGCTTGGCTTTCTACTCCTGCCACCACCTTTCCGTTTAGGTTTCTTTGTTTCTTCATCTAGGATAGTCCCTTCACGTGCTATCTTAGCACGTCTGTACTCTTCGCTAACGCAGTTTTCAAGCTGTACAACAAAAAAAAATAACAACTATAGTTAATTACTATGTGCAACCAATAAGGACTATACTCATTGACTTACATTGCCGGTGCCACGCCCGTGCATGTTGTCATAGTCGTCTCTCTTTTTCCCTTCCGTTTCTGGCCAGTTAACCATTAGTGGGTATTCACGAGACAAAGGATCAATGTATCCACACCAATTGGCTCAACTTTTTCCCAGTATATATACTACATGATAGTAAACACAACTAGTCAGACACATATATCACATAAAATTATATATACATACAACTATTCTGAAATGACTTGTACCTGAAGAAGAGCCAAGTTCCCGATAGGCCACTTGAATTTTTCAAGATCTTCGACCGATTTTTTAATAGCATCCATGCACACCTCCAACGTGAAATTGTTCCAATTGTATGACTTGATAGCGTTCACGTCCTCCACCATTTTGTAATAACGATAAGGAACAAACTTGGTGGATTGTGGTGCTAAGACTGTACCCATAAGAACCAGTATGACCCTTCTCACAAAATCATCATCATATGACTGAGTATCAACAATATTTTTTATCAACTCATCGATGAGGATTAGGCATGTTCTTGTGTCTACAAACCGATTCGGAACAATTTTTTTGGCATCTAGTTGTACTGTTGCTATCATGCTACTGACATCATCACCCTCGTTACGTAGCCCAAATATGTCGTAAACATCTTCATTAAGCACACTGAGGCCGTCAGTATTTGGCCGAAAAATAAATCGCTTTCTAGTACTGTCATACGTTGTAATCATAAATTCCAATAAATTTTTCCTCATTTTCACGGAAGGAATTCTCAACATACGGTCCAATTTTGTGCCACGTAGCATCATGCGCTGTCTGGCTGTGAATTTTCCCACCAATTCGCACCACTTCTCAACCGAGCAGTACACATCTCCTAATTCTTGCATTCTAAATAAGATGCCAGTTAGCTAACTAGTTACGAGATTCAAAAAAGATTACGTACGATTCAATACCATACCTTCCGGCGTCTCGTCGAGCACCGGCAGACACCGTTGCCAAACCCCACCCGGTGTGGGTTAGTCCTGGCAGCCGTGCGCCCTCTGCCCACACGAGCGCGCTGGCCGACGGCCCGTCCTAGGGTTTAGGGTGCCGGCGAATTTGCCGAGACGGCACGGTCGGGCCTGAGATCCAAGTCGCGCGCGCAGATGACGGAAGGGAGTTTGGACGGCCACGTAATGCGACCGTCGGATCGGGGACGGGTGAGGAGGTGCGTGGAGGCGGCAGGGCTAGGCGGTCCTGGGGCAAGGTAATGGCGGCTTCGTTTCCATGCCATGCACGCACGTACGGCTTCATAGACGTGGTCACGACATAGTGGGCCACTTGGCCCGTCCCGTAAAACTACCGCCGGCTGGCCCACGTTTCGTGCATGCCACCTCGTACCACCAATCCAACCGGCACTGATCGGATATGAACGATGTCAGCCCCGTACTGCGTTCTCTTTTCGGAC
Organism: Triticum dicoccoides; assembly: GCF_002162155.2. Taxonomy (NCBI): domain Eukaryota; kingdom Viridiplantae; phylum Streptophyta; class Magnoliopsida; order Poales; family Poaceae; genus Triticum; species Triticum dicoccoides. Next base: position 4,001,998 of record NC_041384.1, on the reverse strand, counting down.
TCAGCCGGTGGACCCCAAACTTTTTGCACACGCACTCATCGACAGGTCCATCATGCGTGCAAGTTTTCATAATTTTCCGACACCGTATGAATTTCCTATGGTTTTCTCCGTGAAACGCACCGAAAACACTGACCGGGCATGACGCAACGTGCGTTTGGTGTCCGACGTCGTTCAAATCTTGCGTGGGGCCCTAAGATGGGCATGCCCACTGCCTCCCAAAATTTGGTGACGTGTTCGTGCATGCCACCTCGTACCA
>NC_041384.1:3979496-4000630 GCF_002162155.2 Triticum dicoccoides | reverse complement strand
CATGATGCAATGTGCGTTTGGTGTCCGACGTCGTTCAAATCTTGCGTGGGGCCCTAAGATGGGCATGCCCACTGCCTCCCAAAATTTGGTGACGTGTTCGTGCATGCCACCTCGTACCACCAGTCCAACCGGCACTGATCGGATATGAACGATGTCAGCCCCGTACTGTGTTCTCTTTTCGGACTCAGCCGGTGGACCCCAAACTTTTTGCACATGCACTCATCGACAGGTCCATCATGCGTGCAAGTTTTCATAGTTTTCCGGCACCGTATGAATTACCTATGGTTTTCTCCGTAAAACGCATCAAAAACACTGACCGGGCGTGACGCAACGTGCGTTTGGTGTCTGACGTCGTTCAAATCTTGCGTGGGGCCCTAAGTGAAGGAAATATGCCCTAGAGGCAATAATAAAGTTATTATTTATTTCCTTATATCATGATAAATGTTTATTATTCATGCTAGAATTGTATTAACCAGAAACATAATACATGTGTGAATACATAAACAAACTTAGTGTCACTAGTATGCCTCTACTTGACTAGCTCGTTAATCAAAGATGGTTATGTTTCCTAACCATGAACAAAGTGTTGTTATTTGATTAACGAGGTCACATCATTAGTTGAATGATCTGATTGACCTGACCCATTCCATTAGCTTAGCACCCGATCGTTTAGTATGTTGCTATTGCTTTCTTCATGACTTATACATGTTCCTATAACTATGAGATTATGCAACTCCCGTTTACCGGAGGAACACTTTGGGTACTACCAAACGTCACAACATAACTGGGTGATTATAAAGGAGTACTACAGGTGTCTCCAAAGGTACATGTTGGGTTGGCGTATTTCGAGATTAGGATTTGTCACTCCGATTGTCAGAGAGGTATCTCTGGGCCCTCTCGGTAATGCACATCACATAAGCCTTGCAAGCATTGCAACTAATGAGTTAGTTGCGGGATGATGTATTACGAAACGAGTAAAGAGACTTGCCAGTAATGAGATTGAACTAGGTATGGGATACCGACGATCGAATCTCGGGCAAGTAACATACCGATGACAAAGGGAACAACGTATGTTGTTATGCGGTCTGACCGATAAAGATCTTCGTAGAATATGTAGGAGCCAATATGGGCATCCAGGTCCCGCTATTGGTTGTTGACCGGAGACGTGTCTCGGTCATGTCTACATTGTTCTCGAACCCGTAGGGTCCGCACGCTTAAGGTTACGATGACAGTTATATTATGAGTTTATGCATTTTGATGTACCGAAGGTTGTTCAGAGTCCTGGATGTGATCACGGACATGACGAGGAGTCTCGAAATGGTCGAGACGTAAAGATTGATATATTGGAAGCCTATGTTTGGATATCGGAAGTGTTCCCGGTGAAATCGGGATTTTACCGGAGTACCGGGAGGTTACCGGAACCCCCCGGGAGCTATATGGGCCTTAGTGGGCTTTAGTGGAAAGGAGAAAGGGGCAGCCCAAGGTGGCTGTGCGCCTCCCCCTTCCCCTAGTCCTATTAGGACTAGGAGAGGTGGCCGGCCCCCTCTCTCTCTTTCCCCCCTCAAGGAATCCTATTCCAACTAGGATTGGGGGGGGGAATCCTACTCCCGGAGGGAGTAGGACTCTCCTGGCGCGCCCCTTGTGGCCGGCCAGCCTCCCCCCCTTTGGTCCTTTATATACTGAGGTAGAGGCACCCTATAACACACAAGTTGATCCACGTGATCTATTCCTTAGCCGTGTGCGGTGCCCCCAGCCACCATAGTCCTCGATAATACTGTAGCGGAGTTTAGGCGAAGCCCTGCTGCTGTAGTACATCAAGATCGTCACCATGCCGTCGTGCTGACGGAACTCTTCCCCGACACTTTGCTGGATCGGAGTCCGGGGATCGTCATCGAGCTGAACGTGTGCTCGAACTCGGAGGTGCCGTAGTTTCGGTGCTTGATCGGTTGGATCGTGAAGACGTATGACTACTTCCTCTACGTTGCGTCAACGCTTCCGCAGTCGGTCTGTGTGGGTACGTAGACAACACTCTCCCCTCTCGTTGCTATTCATCACATGATCTTGCGTGTGCGTAGGAATTTTTTTGAAATTACTACGAAACCCAACAGTGGCATCCGAGCCTAGGTTATTTATGTTGATGTTATATGCACGAGTAGAACACAAGTGAGTTGTGGGCGATATAAGTCATACTGCCTACCAGCATGTCATACTTTGGTTCGGCGGCATTGTTGGACGAGACGACCCGGACCAACATTACACGTACGCTTACGCGAGACCGGTTCCCCCGACGTGCTTTGCACACAGGTGGCTTGCGGGCGACTGTCTCTCCAACTTTAGTTGAACCAAGTGTGGCTATGCCCGGTCCTTGCGAAGGTTAAAACGGAGTCTATTTGACAAACTATCGTTGTGGTTTTGATGCGTAGGTGAGATTGGTTCTTGCTTAAGCCCGTAGCAGCCACGTAAAACTTGCAACAACAAAGTAGAGGACGTCTAACTTGTTTTTGCAGGGCATGTTGTGATGTGATATGGTCAAGGCATGATGCTGAATTTTATTGTATGAGATGATCATGTTTTGTAACCGAGTTATCGGCAACTGGCAGGAGCCATATGGTTGTCGCTTTATTGTATGGAATGCAATCGCGATGTAATGCTTTACTTTATTACTAAACGGTAGTGATAGTCGTGGAAGCATAAGATTGGCGAGACGACAACGATGCTGCGATGGAGATCAAGGTGTCGCGACGGTGACGATGGTGATCATGACGGTGCTTCGGAGATGGAGATCACAAGCACAAGATGATGATGGCCATATCATATAACTTATATTGATTGCATGTGATGTTTATCTTTTTGTGCATCTTATCTTGCTTTGATTGACGGTAGCATTATAAGATGATCTCTCACTAAATTATCAAGAAGTGTTCTCCCTGAGTATGCACCGTTGCCAAAGTTCGTCGTGCCCAGACACCACGTGATGATCGGGTGTGATAAGCTCTATGTCCATCTACAACGGGTGCAAGCCAGTTTTGCACACGCAGAATACTCAGGTTAAACTTGACGAGCCTAGCATATGCAGATATGGCCTCGGAACACGGAGAACGAAAGGTCGAGCGTGAATCATATAGTAGATATGATCAACATAACGATGTTCACCATTGAAAACTACTCCATCTCACGTGATGATCGGTTATGGTTTAGTTGATTTGGATCACGTAATCACTTAGAAGATTAGAGGGATGTCTATCTAAGTGGGAGTTCTTAAGTAATTTGATTAATTGAACTTAAACTTATCATGAACTTAGTACCTGATAGTATCTTGCTTGTTTATGTTGATTGTAGATAGATGGCTCGTGCTGTTGTTCCGTTGAATTTTAATGCGTTCCTTGAGAAAGCAAAGTTGAAAGATGATGGTAGCAATTATACAGACTGGGTCCTTAACTTGAGGATTATCCTCATTGCTGCTCAGAAGAATTACGTCCTGGAAGCACCGCTAGGTGCCAGGCCTGCTGCTGGAGCAACACCAGATGTTATGAACATCTGGCAGAGCAAAGCTGATGACTACTCGATAGTTCAGTGTGCCATGCTTTACGGCTTAGAATCAGGACTTCAACGACGTTTTGAACGTCATGGAGCATATGAGATGTTCCAGGAGTTGAAGTTAATATTTCAAGCAAATGCCCGGATTGAGAGATATGAAGTCTCCAATAAGTTCTATAGCTGCAAGATGGAGGAGAACAGTTCTGTCAGTGAGCATATACTCAAAATGTCTGGGTATAATAATCACTTGATTCAATTGGGAGTCAATCTTCCGGATGATTGCGTCATTGACAGAATTCTCCAATCACTGCCACCAAGCTACAAGAGCTTCGTGATGAACTATAATATGCAAGGGATGAACAAAACTATTCCCGAGCTCTTCGCAATGCTGAAAGCTGCGGAGGTAGAAATCAAGAAAGAGGATCAAGTGTTGATGGTTAACAAGACCACTGGTTTCAAGAATAAGGGCAAATGGAAGAAGAAGGGGAACTTCAAGAAGAACAGCAAGCAAGTTGCTGCTCAGGAGAAGAAACCCAAGTCTAGACCTAAGCCTGAAACTGAGTGCTTCTACTGCAAGCAGACTGGTCACTGGAAGAGAAACTGCCCCAAGTATTTGGCGGATAAGAAGGATGGCAAGGTGAACAAAGGTATATGTGATATACATGTTATTGATGTGTACCTTACTAGAGCTCGCAGTAGCAACTGGGTATTTGATACTGGTTCTGTTGCTAATATTTGCAACTCGAAACAGGGACTACAGAATAAGCGGGCACTGGCAAAGGACGAGGTGACGATGTGTGTGGGAAACGGTTCCAAAGTCGATGTGATCGCGGTCGGCATGCTACCTGTACATCTACCTTCGGGATTAATATTTGACCTAAATAATTGTTATTTGGTGCCAGCGTTGAGCATGAACATTATATCTGGATCTTGTTTGATGCGAGACGGTTATTCATTTAAATCAGAGAATAATGGTTGTTCTATTTATATGAGTAATATCTTTTATGGTCATGCACCTTTGAAGAGTGGTCTATTTTTGATGAATCTCGATAGTAGTGATACACATATTCATAATGTTGAAGCCAAAAGATACAGAGTTGATAATGAAAGTGCAACTTATTTGTGGCACTGTCGTTTAGGTCATATCGGTGTAAAGCGCATGAAGAAACTCCATACAGATGGACTTTTGGAACCACTTGATTATGAATCGCTTGGTACTTGCGAACCGTGCCTCATGGGCAAGATGACTAAAACACCGTTCTCCGGTACTATGGAGAGAGCAACAGATTTGTTGGAAATCATACATACCGATGTATGTGGTCCGATGAATATTGAGGCTCGTGGCGGATATCGTTATTTTCTCACCTTCACAGATGATTTAAGCAGATATGGGTATATCTACTTAATGAAACATAAGTCTGAAACATTTGAAAAGTTCACAGAATTTTAGAGTGAAGTTGAAAATCATCATAACAAGAAAATAAAGTTTCTACGATCTGATCGTGGAGGAGAATATTTGAGTTACGAGTTTGGTGTACATTTGAAAAACTGTGGAATAGTTTCGCAACTCACGCCACCCGGAACACCACAGCGTAATGGTGTGTCCGAATGTCGTAATCATACTTTACTAGATATGGTGCGATCTATGATGTCTCTTACAGATTTACCGCTATCGTTTTGGGGTTATGCTTTAGAGACGGCCGCATTCAAGTTAAATAGGGCACCATCAAAATCCATTGAGACGACACCTTATGAACTATGGTTTGGGAAGAAACCAAAGTTGTCGTTTCTTAAAATTTGGGGTTGCGATGCTTATGTGAAAAAGCTTCAACCTGATAAGCTCGAACCCAAATCGGAGAAATGTGTCTTCATAGGATACCCAAAGGAGACTGTTGGGTACACCTTCTATCACAGATCCGAAGGCAAGACATTCGTTGCTAAGAATGGATCCTTTCTAGAGAAGGAGTTTCTCTCGAAAGAAGTGAGTGGGAGGAAAGTAGAACTTGACGAGGTAACTGTACCTGCTCCCTTACTGGAAAGTAGTACATCACAGAAAACTGTTTCAGTGACACCTACACCAGTTAGTGAGGAAGCTAATGATAATGATCATGAAACTTCAGATCAAGATACTACTGAACCTCGTAGATCAACCAGAGTAAGATCCGCACCAGAGTGGTACGGTAATCCTGTTCTGGAAGTCATGCTACTAGATCATGATGAACCTACGAACTATGAAGAAGCGATGGTAAGCCCAGATTCCGCAAAGTGGCTTGAAGCCATGAAATCTGAGATGGGATCCATGTATGAGAACAAAGTATGGACTTTGGTTGACTTGCCCGATGATCGGCAAGCAATTGAGAATAAATGGATCTTCAAGAAGAAGACTGACGCTGATGGTAATGTTACTGTCTACAAAGCTCGACTTGTCGTGAAAGGTTTTCGACAAGTTCAAGGGGTTGACTACGATGAGACTTTCTCACCTGTAGCGATGCTTAAGTCTGTCCGAATCATGTTAGCGATTGCCGCATTTTATGATTATGAAATTTGGCAGATGGATGTCAAAACTGCATTCCTGAATGGATTTCTGGAAGAAGAGTTGTATATGATGAAACCAGAAGGTTTTGTCGATCCAAAGGGAGCTAACAAAGTGTGCAAGCTCCAGCGATCCATTTATGGACTGGTGCAAGCCTCTCGGAGTTGGAATAAACGCTTTGATAGTGTGATCAAAGCATTTGGTTTTATACAGACTTTCAGAGAAGCCTGTATTTACAAGAAAGTGAGTGGGAGCTCTGTAGCATTTCTGATATTATATGTGGATGACATATTACTAATTAGAAATGATATAGAATTTCTGGATAGCATAAATTGATACTTGAATAAGAGTTGCTTACATATTAGGCATTAAGATCTATAGAGATAGGTCAAGACGCTTAATTGGACTTTCACAAAGCACATACCTTGACAAAGTTTTGAAGAAGTTCAAAATGGATCAAGCAAAGAAAGGGTTCTTGCCTGTGTTACAAGGTGTGAAATTGAGTAAGACTCAATGCCCGACCACTGCAGAAGATAGAGAGAATATGAAAGATGATCCCTATGCATCAGCGATAGGATCTATCATGTATGCAATGCGGTGTACCAGACCTGATGTGTGCCTTGCTATAAGTCTAGCAGGGAGGTACCAAAGTAATCCAGGAGTGGATCACTGGACAGCGGTCAAGAACATCCTGAAATACCTGAAAAGGACTAAGGATATGTTTCTCGTATATGGAGGTGACAAAGAGCTCGTCGTAAATGGTTACGTTGATGCAAGCTTTGACATTGATCCAGACGATTCTAAATCGCAAACCGGATACGTGTTTACATTAAACGGTGGAGCTGTCAGTTGGTGCAGTTCTAAACAAAGCGTCGTAGTGGGATCTACATGTGAAGCGGAATACATAGCTGCTTCGGAAGCAGCGAACGAAGGAGTCTGGATGAAGGAGTTCATATCCGATCTAGGTGTCATACCTAGTGCATCGGGTCCAATGAAAATCTTTTGTGACAATACTGGTGCAATTGCCTTAGCAAAGGAATCTAGATTTCACAAAAGGACCAAGCACATCAAGAGACGCTTCAACTCCATCCGGGATCTAGTCCAGGTGGGAGACATAGAAATTTGCAAGATACATATGGGTCTGAATGTTGCAGACCCGTTGACTAAGCCTCTTCCACGAGCAAAACATGATCAGCACCAAGGCTCCATGGGTGTTAGAATCATTACAGTGTAATCTAGATTATTGACTCTAGTGCAAGTGGGAGACTGAAGGAAATATGCCCTAGAGGCAATAATAAAGTTATTATTTATTTCCTTATATCATGATAAATGTTTATTATTCATCCTAGAATTGTATTAACCGGAAACATAATACATGTGTGAATACATAGACAAACTTAGTGTCACTAGTATGCCTCTACTTGACTAGCTCGTTAATCAAAGTGTTGGAAATATGCCCTAGAGGCAATAATAAATTAGTTATTATTATATTTCCTTGTTCATGATAATCGTTTATTATCCATGCTAGAATTGTATTGATAGGAAACTCAGATACATGTGTGGATACATAGACAACACCATGTCCCAAGTAAGCCTCTAGTTGACTAGCTCGTTGATCAATAGATGGTTACGGTTTCCTGACCATGGACATTGGATGTCGTTGATAACGGGATCACATCATTAGGAGAATGATGTGATGGACAAGACCCAATCCTATGCCTAGCACAAGATCATGTAGTTCGTATGCTAAAGATTTTCTAATGTCAAGTATCATTTCCTTAGACCATGAGATTGTGCAACTCCCGGATACCGTAGGAATGCTTTGGGTGTACCAAACGTCACAACGTAACTGGGTGACTATAAAGGTACACTACAGGTATCTCCGAAATGTCTGTTGGGTTGGCACGAATCGAGATTGGGATTTGTCACTCCGTGTAAACGGAGAGGTATCTCTGGGCCCACTCGGTAGGACATCATCATAATGTGCACAATGTGATCAAGGAGTTGATCACGGGATGATGTGTTACGGAACGAGTAAAGAGACTTGCCGGTAACGAGATTGAACAAGGTATCGGGATACCGACGATCGAATCTCGGGAAAGTATCGTACCGCTAGACAAAGGGAATTGAATACGGGATTGATTAAGTCCTTGACATCGTGGTTCATCCGATGAGATCATCGTGGAACATGTGGGAGCCAACATGGGTATCTAGATCCCGCTGTTGGTTATTGACCGGAGAACGTCTCGGTCATGTCTGCATGTTTCCCGAACCCGTAGGGTCTACACACTTAAGGTTCAGTGACGCTAGGGTTATAGAGATATTAGTATGCGGTAACCCAAAAGTTGTTCGGAGTCCCAGATGAGATCCCGGACGTCACGAGGAGTTCCGGAATGGTCCGGAGGTAAAGAATTATATATAGGAAGTGCTATTTCGGCCATCGGGACAAGTTTCGGGGTCACCGGTATTGTACCAGGACCACCGGAAGGGTCCCGGGGGTCCACCGGGTGGGGCCAGCTGCCCCGGGGGGGCACATGGGCTGTAGGGGGTGTGCCTTGGCCTATATGGGCCAAGGGCACCAGCCCCAAGAGGCCCATGTGCCAAGAGAGAGAAAAAAGGGGAGAGTCCTAAAGGGGGAAGGCACCTCCGAGGTGCCTTGGGGAGGATGGACTCCTCCCCCCCTTGGCCGCACCCTTCCTTGGAGGAAGGGGCAAGGGCTGCGCCTCCCCCCTCTCCCTTGGCCCTATATATAGTGGGGAAAAGGAGGAGCAACGATACCTAAGGCCTGGCGCCTCCCTCTCCCTCCCGTGACACATCTTCCTCCTCTCGCAGCGCTTAGCGAAGCCCTGTTGGAATCCCGCTACTTCCACCACGCCGTCGTGTTGCTGGATCTCCATCAACCTCTCTCTCCTCCTTGCTGGATCAAGGCATGGGAGACGTCTCCGTTTCGTACGTGTGTTGAACGCGGAGGTGCCGTCCGTTCGGCGCTAGGATCATCGGTGATTTGAATCACGACGAGTACGACTCCATCAACCCCGTTCACTTGAACGCTTCCGCTTAGCGATCTACAAGGGTATGTAGGTGCACTCTCCTTCCCCTCGTCGCTAGTCTCTCCATAGATTGATCTTGGTGATGCGTAGAAAATTTTGAATTTCTGCTACGTTCCCCAACAGTGGCATCATGAGCTAGGTCTATGCGTAGTTTCTATGCACAAGTAGAACACAAAGTAGTTGTGGGCGTTGATTTTGTCAATTTACTTACCGTTACTAGTCTTATCTTGATTCGGCGGCATTGTGGGATGAAGCGGCCCGGACCAACCTTACACGTACGCTTACGTGAGACCGGTTCCACCGACAAACATGCACTAGTTGCATAAGGTGGCTGGCGGGTGTCTGTCTCTCCCACTTTAGTCGGATCGGATTCGATGAAAAGGGTCCTTATGAAGGGTAAATAGCAATTGGCATATCACGTTGTGGTCTTTGCGTAGGTAAGAAACGTTCTTGCTAGAAACCCATAGCAGCCACGTAAAACATGCAAACAACAATTAGAGGACGTCTAACTTGTTTTTGCAGGGTATGCTATGTGATGTGATATGGCCCAAAGGATGTGATGAATGATATATGTGATGTATGAGATTGATCATGTTCTCGTAATAGGAATCACGACTTGCATGTCGATGAGTATGACAACCGGCAGGAGCCATAGGAGTTGTCTTTATTTATTTATGACCTGCGTGTCAGCTTAAACGTCATGTAATTACTTTAATTTTATTGCTAACCGTTAGCTGTAGTAGTAGAAGTAATAGATGACGTGATAACTTCATGAAGACACGATGATGGAGATCATGATGATGGAGATCATGGTGTCATGCCGGTGACAAGATGATCATGGAGCCCCAAGATGGAGATCAAAGGAGCTATGTGATATTGGCCATATCATGTCACTATTATTTGATTGCATGTGATGTTTATCATGCTTATACATCTTATTTGCTTAGAACGACGGTAGTAAATAAGATGATCCCTTACAACAATTTCAAGAAGTGTTCTCCCCTAACTGTGCACCGTTGCGACAGTTCGTGTTTCGAAGCACCACGTGATGATCGGGTGTTAGATTCTAATGTTCACATACAACGGGTGTAAGACAGATTTACACACGTGAAACACTTAGGGTTAACTTGACGAGCCTAGCATGTACAGACATGGCCTCGGAACACAGAAGACCGAAAGGTCGAGCATGAGTCGTATAGAAGATACGATCAACATGAAGATGTTCACCGATGTTGACTAGTCCGTCTCACGTGATGATCGGACACGGCCTAGTTAACTCGGATCATGTAATCACTTAGATGACTAGAGGGATGTCTATCTGAGTGGGAGTTCATAAGATGAACTTAATTATCCTGAACATAGTCAAAAAGATCTTTGCAAATTATGTGGGCTCGCGCCTCAGTTCTACTGTTTAGATATGTTCCTAGAGAAAAAATAGTTGAAAGTTGATAGTAGCAATTATGCGGACTAGGTCCGTAAACTGAGGATTGTCCTCATTGCTTCATAGAAGGCTTATGTCCTTAATGCACCGCTCAGTGTGCTGAACCTGAACGTTGTCTTTGGATGTTGTGAACATCTGACATACCCTTTTTGATAACTACGTGATAGTTCAGTTAAACGGTTTAGAATTGAGGCACCGAAGACGTTTTGTAACGTCACGGAACATATGAGATGTTTCGAGGGCTGAAATTGGGATTTCAGGCTCGTGCCCACGTCAAGAGGTATAAGACCTCCGACGATTTTCTTAGCCTGCAAACTAAGGGAGAAAAACTCAATTGTTGAGCTTGTGCTTAGATTATCTGAGTACAACAATCATTTGAATCAAGTGGGAGTTGATCTTCTAGATGAGACAGTGATGGTTCTCCGAAGTCATTATCACCAAGCTGCTAGAGCTTCGTGATGAACTATAATATATCAGGGACATATATGATGATCCTTGAGATATTCGCGATGTTTGACACCACAAAAGTAGAAATCAAGAAAGAGCATCAATTGTTGATGGTTAGTGAAACCACTAGTTTCAAGAAGGGCAAGGGCAAGAAGGGATACTTCATGAAACGGCAATTCAGCTGCTGCTCTGGTGAAGAAACCCAAGGTTGACCCATACCCGAGACTAAGTGCTTCTGTAATAAGAGAAACAACCACTGGAGCAGAATTACCCTAGATACTTGGTAGATTAGAAGGCTGGCAAGGTCTATAGAAATATATTGGATATACATTGTGTTGATGTGTACTTTACTAGTACTCCTAGTAGCACCAGGGTATTAGATACCGGTTCGGTTGCTAAGTGTTAGTAACTCGAAATAAAAGCTACCGATTAAACGGAGACTAGCTAAATGGTGAGCTGACGATATGTGTTGGAAGTGTTTCCAATGTTGATATGATCAAATATCGTACGCTCCCTCTACCATCGAGATTGGTGTTTGCGTTGAGCATAGACATGATTGAATTATGTCTATCGCAATACGGTTATTCATTTAAGGAGAATAATGGTTACTCTGTTTATTTGAATAATACCTTCAATGGTCTTACACCTAAAATGAATTGTTTGTTGAATCTCGATCGTAGTGATACACATGTTCATGCCAAATGATATAAGATAGTAATGATAGTACCACCTACTTGTGGCACTGCCACTTAAGTCATATCGGTATAAAACGCATGAAGAAGCTCCATGTTGATGGATCTTTGGGCTCACTCGTTTTTGAAAAGTTTGAGACATGCAAACCATGTCTATTGGTGTATATGCATGAAGAAACTCCATGCAAGTGGACCGTTTGGACTCACTTGATTTTGAATCACTTGAGACATGCAAATCATACCACATGGGCAAGATGACTGAAAGCCTCGTTTTCAGTAAAATGGAACTAGAAAGCAAATTATTGGAAGTAATACATTTTGATGTGTGCAGTCCAATGAGTGCTGAGGCATGTAGTGGATATCGTTATGTTCTTACTTCACAGATGATTTGAGTATATTTACTTGATAAATCACGAGTCTGAATTATTGAAAGGTTACAGTAATTTCAGGGTGAAGTTGAAAGATCGTCGTGACAAGAGGATAAAAGATCTATGATATGATCATAGAGATGAATATCTGAATTACGAGTTTGGCAGAGAATTAAGACATTGTGGAAATTATTTCACAACTGATACAGCCTGGAACACCATAGTGTGATGGTGTGTCCGAACATCATAACTGCACCCTATTGGATATGATGCACACCATGATGTCTCTTATCAAATTACCACAATAGTTTATGGGTTAGGCATTAGAGACAACCACATTCACTTCAAATAGGGCACCACGTAATGACACCGTATGAACTATGGTTTAGAGAAACCTAAGCTGTCATTTCTTAAAAGTTTGGGGCTGCGACGCTTATGTAAAAAAGTTTCAGGCTGATAAGCTCGAACCCAAAGCGGATAAATGCATCTTCATAGGACACCCAAAAGAGTTGGGTATACCTCCTGCCTCAGATCCGAAAGCAATAAGGGATTGTTTCTAGAATCGGGTCCTTTCACGAGGAAAAGTTTCTCTTGAAAGAATAGAGTGGGAGGATGGTGGAGACTTGATGAGGTTATTGAACTGTCTCTTCAACTAGTGTGTGACAGGGCACAGGGAGTTGTTCCTGTGGCACCTACACGAATTGAAGTGGAAGCTTATGATAGTGATCATGAAACTTCAGATCAAGTCACTACCAAACCTCGTGGGAGGACAAGGATGCATACTACTTCAAAGTGGTACGTAACCCTGTCTAGGAAGTCATGTTGCTAGACAACAATGAACCTACGAGCTATGGAGAAGCGATGGTGGGCCCGGATTCCGATAAATGGCTCGAGGCCATATAAGCCGAGAGAGGATCCATATATGAAAACAAAGTGTAGACTTTGGAAGAACTACTTGATGGTCGTAAGGCTGTTGTGTACAGATGGATTTTAAAAGGAAGACAGACAATGATGGTAAGTTTCACCATTGAGAAAGCTCGACTTGTCGTTAAGGTGTTTCCCGACAAGTTCAAGGAGTTGACTACGATGAGACTTTCTCACTCGTAGCGATGCTAAGAGTCTGTTGGAATTATATTAGCGATTACTGCATTATTTATGAAATCTTGCAGATAGGATGTCAAAACATTGTTTCCTCGACGATTTTCTTGAGGAAAGGTTGTATGTGATACAACCGGAAGGTTTTGTCAATCCTGAAAGATGCTAATAAGTATGCAAAGCTCCAGCAATCCTTCTAAGGACTGGAGTAAGCATCTCGGAGTTGGAATGTATGCTTTGATGATGATCAAAGATTTTGGGTGTATATAAAGTTTATGAGAAACTTGTACTTCCAAAGAAGTGAGTGGGAGCACTATAGAATTTCTGATGAGTATATGTTGATCAGAAATGACGTAGAATTTCTGGAAAGCATATAGGGTTATTTGGAAAGTGTTTTTCAATGGAAAGCCTGGATTAAGCTACTTGAACATTGAGCATCAAGATCTATGAGGATGGATCAAAACGCTTAATGGTACTTTCAAATGAGGACATACCTTGACATGATCTTGAAGGTGTTCAAGATGGATCAGTCAAAGAAGGAGTTCTTGCCTGAGTTGTAAGGTATGGAGTTAAGACTTAAAGCTCGACCACGGCAAAATAGAGAGAAAGGACGAAGGTTGTCCCCTATGCTTAAGACATAGGCTCTATAGTATGCTATGCTGTGTACCGCACCTGAAGTGTGCCTTGCCATGAGTCATCAAGGGGTACAAGAGTGATCCAAGAATGGATCACAAGACAGCGTTCAAAGTTATCCTTAGTAACTAGTGGACTAAGGAATTTTCTCGATTATGGAGGTGGTAAAAGAGTTCATCGTAAAGGGTTACGCCGATGCAAACTTTGACACTAATCCAGATTATTCTGAGTAGTAAACTGGATTCGTATAGTAGAACAGTTATTTGGAATAGCTCCAAATAGAACGTGGTAGCTGCATCTAGGAGATGACATAGAGATTTGTGAAGCACACACGGATCTGAAAGGTTCAGACCCGTTGACTAAAACATCTCTCACAAGTAACATGATCAAACCCAGAACTCGTCGAGTGTTAATCACATGGTAAATGTGAACTAGATTATTGACTCTAGTAAACTCTTTGGGTGTTAGTCACATGGGGATGTGACCTTGAGTGTTAATCACATATCGATGTGAACTAGATTATTGACTCTAGTGCAAGTGGGAGACTGTTGGAAATATGCCCTAGAGGCAATAATAAATTAGTTATTATTATATTTCCTTGTTCATGATAATCGTTTATTATCCATGCTAGAATTGTATTGATAGGAAACTCAGATACATGTGTGGATACATAGACAACACCATGTACCTAGTAAGCCTCTAGTTGACTAGCTCGTTGATCAATAGATGGTTACGGTTTCCTGACCATGGACATTGGATGTCGTTGATAACGGGATCACATCATTAGGAGAATGATGTGATGGACAAGACCCAATCCTAAGCCTAGCACAAGATCATGTAGTTCGTATGCTAAAGCTTTTCTAATGTCAAGTATCATTTCCTTATACCATGAGATTGTGCAACTCCCGGATACCGTAGGAATGCTTTGGGTGTACCAAACGTCACAACGTAACTGGGTGACTATAAAGGTACACTACAGGTATCTCTGAAAGTGTCTGTTAGGTTGGCACGAATCGAGATTGGGTTTTGTCACTCCGTGTAAACGGAGAGGTATCTCTGGGCCCACTCGGTAGGACATCATCATAATGTGCACAATGTGATCAAGGAGTTGATCACGGGATGATGTGTTACGGAACGAGTAAAGAGACTTGCCGGTAACGAGATTGAGCAAGGTATCGGGATACCGACGATCGAATCTCGGGCAAGTATCGTACCGCTAGACAAAGGGAATTGAATACGGGATTGATTAAGTCCTTGGCATCGTGGTTCATCCAATGAGATCATCGTGGAACATGTGGGAGCCAACATGGGTATCCAGATCCCGTTGTTGGTTATTGACCGGAGAATGTCTCGGTCATGTCTGCATGCTTCCCGAACCCGTAGGGTCTACACACTTAAGGTTCGGTGACGCTAGGGTTATAGAGATATTAGTATGCGGTAACCCGAAAGTTGTTCGGAGTCCCGGATGAGATCCCGGACGTCACGAGGAGTTCTGGAATGGTCCAGAGGTAAAGAATTATATATAGGAAGTGCTATTTCGACCATCGGGACAAGTTTCGGGGTCACTAGTATTGTACCGGGACCACCGGAAGGGTCCCGGGGGTCCACCGGGTGGGGCCACCTGCCCCGGGGGGCCACATGGGCTGTAGGGGGTGTGCCTTGGCCTATATGGGCCAAGGGCACCAGCCCCAAGAGGCCCATGCGCCAAGAGAGAGAAAAAAGGGGAGAGTCCTAAAGGGGGAAGGCACCTCCGAGGTGCCTTGGGGAGGATGGACTCCTCCCCCCCTTGGCCGCACCCTTCCTTGGAGGAAGGGGCAAGGGCTGCGCCTCCCCCCTCTCCCTTGGCCCTATATATAGTGGGGAAAAGGAGGAGCAATGATACCTAAGGCCTGGCGCCTCCCTCTCCCTCCCGTGACACATCTCCCTCCTCCCGCAGCACTTAGCGAAGCCCTATTGGAATCCCGCTACTTCCACCACGCCGTCGTGCTGCTGGATCTCCATCAACCTCTCTCTCCTCCTTGCTGGATCAAGGCATGGGAGACGTCTCCGTTCCGTACGTGTGTTGAACGCGGAGGTGCCGTCCGTTCGGCGCTAGGATCATCGGTGATTTGAATCACGACGAGTACGACTCCATCAACCCCGTTCACTTGAACGCTTCCGCTTAGCGATCTACAAGGGTATGTAGGTGCACTCTCCTTCCCCTCGTTGCTAGTCTCTCCATAGATTGATCTTGGTGATGTGTAGAAAATTTTGAATTTCTGCTACGTTCCCCAACACAAAGATGGTTATGTTTCCTAACCATGAACAAAGTGTTGTTATTTGATTAACGAGGTGACATCATTAGTTGAATGATCTGATTGACATGACCCATTCCATTAGCTTAGCACCCGATCGTTTAGTATGTTGCTATTGCTTTCTTCATGACTTATACATGTTCCTATAACTATGAGATTATGCAACTCCCGTTTACCGGAAGAACACTTTGGGTACTACCAAACGTCACAACGTAACTGGGTGATTATAAAGGAGTACTACAGGTGTCTCCAAAGGTACATGTTGGGTTGGCGTATTTCGAGATTAGGATTTGTCACTCCGATTGTCGGAGAGGTATCTCTGGGCCCTCTCGGTAATGCACATCACATAAGCCTTGCAAGCATTGCAACTAATGAGTTAGTTGCGGGATGATGTATTACGAAACGAGTAAAGAGACTTGTCGGTAACGAGATTGAACTAGGTATGGGATACCGACAATCGAATCTCGGGCAAGTAACATACCGATGACAAAGGGAACAACGTATGTTGTTATGCGGTCTGACCGATAAAGATCTTCGTAGAATATGTAGGAGCCAATATGGGCATCCAGGTAAAGATCTTCCGCTATTGGTTATTGACCAGAGACGTGTCTCGGTCATGTCTACATTGTTCTCAAACCCGTAGGGTCCGCACGCTTAAGGTTACGATGACAGTTATATTATGAGTTTATGCATTTTGATGTACTGAAGGTTGTTCGGAGTCCCGGATGTGATCACGGACATGACGAGGAGTCTCGAAATGGTCGAGACGTAAATATTGATATATTGGAAGCCTATGTTTGGATATCGGAAGTGTTCCGGGTGAAATCGGGATTTTACCGGAGTACCGGGAGGTTACCGGAACCCCCCGGGAGCTAGATGGGCCTTAGTGGGCTTTAGTGGAAAGGAGATAGGGGCAGCCCAAGGTGGCTGTGCACCTCCCCCCTTCCCCTAGTCCTATTAGGACTAGGAGAGGTGGCCGGCCCCCTCTCTCTCTTTCCCCCCTCAAGGAATCCTATTCCAACTAGGATTGGGGGGGAATCCTACTCCCGGAGGGAGTAGGACTCTCCTGGCGCGCCCCTTGTGGCCGGCCAGCCTCCCCACTTTGGTCCTTTATATACTGAGGTAGAGGCACCCTAGAACACAAAAGTCGATCCACGTGATCTATTCCTTAGCCGTGTGCAGTGCCCCCAGCCACCATAGTCCTCGATAATACTATAGCGGAGTTTAGGCGAAGCCCTGCTGCTGTAGTACATCAAGATCGTCACCACGCCGTTGTGCTGACGGAACTCTTCCCCGACACTTTGCTGGATCGGAGTCCGGGGATCGTCATCGAGCTGAACGTGTGCTCGAACTCGGAGGTGCCGTAGTTTCGGTGCTTGATCGGTTGGATCGTGAAGACATACGACTACCTCCTCTACGTTGCGTCAATGCTTCCGCAGTCGGTCTGCGTGGGTACGTAGACAACACTCTCCCCTCTCGTTTCTATGCATCACATGATCTTGCATGTGCGTAGGAAATTGTTTGAAATTACTATGAAACCCAACACTAAGATGGGCATGCCCACTGCCTCCCAAAATTTGGTGACGTTTCGTGCATGCCACCTCGTACCACCAATGCAACCGGCACTGATCGGATATGAACTTTATGATTTTTTCTATGAATTTAATTCTATATTAAATAGTGTTTTTAATATAATTATATAATAAATTATATTTTAAGTATTGTTTTTAACATAACTACTAAATAAATTCTAAATCAAGTACTGTTTTTAAAAAAGGGTATTTTCCAAATTAGTATTACTTCTAAATTATAACAAAAACCTCTTTACTATTATGAAAACTACTTTAGCCATTAATGCAAAACACATAAAAAAATAATGAACATTACATAAATTATTGAACATGTATACAATACGTAGGACTTTTCATTATTATTTATACAATACAACATTTATTTAAAAATTTACTATTATTTTTAAAACAATAAACACATAACAAAAAAAACAATGACACCGCGCGTTGGACGGCCCAGTGACTGTGCGCGACGGCGCGCGTGGGCCGGCCCATTGAGTGTGCGCGCGGTGCAGGGGGAGGGTCGGCGGGGGTGATGACTAAAGTTTAGTCCCACCTCGCCCGCCGAACGACGCCGCGACCGACTTATATACCAACCTCCCACGACGGTTTCGAACTCCTCTCGTTCCCACCCTGTCCGCCACTGCCCTGTTGGCCTGTGCTGTAGGCCGTAGCTGGGCCGAAAGGCCGGCCCTTTCGCCACCCGGCTTGATCGGGCCGGACCAATTAAGCGCAGTTGCGCCATGCAATCACAGGTGGGCTTTTGTTTGCTTCACAATGTTTTTGCATTCTATGAGTCACGGCGCGGGGGGAGCTGGAAGGGGCGCTTTTTAGTCCCACCTCGCGCGCCGAGGGACGCCACGACCGGCTTATATACCCGCGTTCATGCACATTGCTATATGAGATAGTTAGTAATAATTTGGTTTGACTTTGCACTGCTAGCGGCGGCACTGCCGCACTACCCCGTCAGTGTAAGCTCATTACACTGTCTGGGCAGTGCGGCCGTGTACTGCTAGCAGTTTAAACTCAAATCATATCATTACTATCTGTCTTATTCTTTATTATTTGCCACACTATGCAAATTTCATGAGTGCTATCTACAATATTTTTTTGACATCCTTCAAATGAACCCAAATTACATTACTAATATCTACCATCATATGTATAATATCAATACGAAATAAATTGTGTATTAACTCCTGTTTTTTATTAACTATCGTTTCCAAATCCTTGAAATGAACTCAAATTTTTTTATAGTGCCAAGTTTTGTATCTTTTTTATCGCTTTACGAATTTTCTATAATTTTTTCGGTGAAAACAGCACACAGCACACCCCGGACGTGACACAACATGTTTTTGGTGTTCAAATACGTTCAATTCTTGGATTGAATGTTAGGGTGACCGTACCAACTCACTTGCAAAAGTTGAGGTCATTCCGAATATGTCAAAAATTGACCTCCTTCTCCGGAGACCGTTCGGGTAGGACTGAAGGACCCGTCCGAAAGAAGTTTTTTTTCCGACATCCTTGAAATGACCTATGGTTTTCTTCGGTACCGTATGAATTTCCTATAGTTTTCTTCGTGAAACGCACCGAAAACACTGGCCGGGCGTGACGCAACGTGCGTATGGTGTCAGAATTCGTTCAACTTTTGCGTGGGGCCCTAAGTCGGTCGTGGCGTCCCTCGGCGAGCGAGGTGGGACTAAAAAGCGCCCCTCCCACCTCCCCCCGTGCCGTGACTCATAAAAGAATAAAAAAATAGTGATGCAAAAAAAACAGCCCAACCGTGGTTGCAGGCCGCAACTGCGCGTAATCAGTGACAGTGCGCGACGGCGCGCGTGGGCCGGCCCATTGACTCTGCGCGCGGTGCGGGGGCAGGGTCGGCGGGGGTGAGTACTAAAGTTTAGTCCCACCTCGCCCGCCGAACGACGCCGCGACCGCCTTATATACCTACCTCCCACCTCCCATTTGAACTCCTCTGACTCCCGCCCCGACCCGCCACTGCCCTGATTGACTGTGCTGCAGGCCGTAGCTGCGGCTTGATCGGGCCGGACCAATTATGCGCAGTTGTGGCCTGCAAGCACAGGAGGCAATTTTTTTATCATTGTTTTTCTTCTTTTTATACAATTTTCATATAATTTTTTGGTGATAACACCACATACCACACCTATATTTTTGGTGTGCATGCATGATAAGTTCTCCAGAGACCATTCGAGTATGAGTGAAAGCCTCATGCATGCGTAACCGAGCATTGATTTTCCTCGTAACGTTGAAATGCATGTTTCCGTTTATTTTTTGAAGTTGCATGACTAACATCAAATTAAACATACGGTTTTTTTTCAGATAAGCCATTTCGAGTTCATTCATAATTCAAACTACCTTACATAGCACTAAACATAAACGAGCACTGCTCT
Source organism: Triticum dicoccoides (assembly GCF_002162155.2). Lineage (NCBI taxonomy): Eukaryota > Viridiplantae > Streptophyta > Magnoliopsida > Poales > Poaceae > Triticum > Triticum dicoccoides. The sequence continues at coordinate 3,980,558 of NC_041384.1, read as the reverse complement.
TACATAACTTAGACCGAAATTTGAATAAAAACCCTAAAAGTAGACTACTCCTCGTCGCTGGCGCCGGTCGTCGACGGCCCCTCCTTCGCCGCCGTCGCCGCCATCGTCGCCACCGTCGTCGTCGTCGTCGCTGAAATCCCACCAGTTGTCCTCCCGCGCCTGCTGCTCCTGCACCGCCGCTATGGCCGCCAGCCGCTCTCGTTCCTCACGAGTGGCCGCCGCCGCCTCCTCTGCCGACTGGGCCAGCACCGCAAGTAGCCCCGGCGTGTTGTCGGGGTCTCCGTCTTGCGCGAGGGCGGCCTACGCCGGCGGGATCTCGACCAGCGCCGGGTCAGGGGGCGCCTGCTGTGCCGGGGCAGTGGGGGCGGCTGGAGGTGGGATGTGGCGACGTCGACCACGGGAAGAGCCGGCCTCGCCGGTAATGTCTACGACGGCGCCGCCGGCCGCCATGTCCCTGAACGCGCCGAGGACGACGTCGAAGTTCTTCCCCCGCCAGAACCTGTGCCGGGCCCTGCGGTTGTAGCGGCCGCCAGGGAACGCGCGGAGCTGCTGCCTCATCGGCGGCGGGCCCATGGTGGGGATGCCGTCCGCCCCGAAATGCCACGGCCGCGACACTATGGCTGCCGGTGGCACCATCAGGCCGTACCGGGCCAGGTCCTCCGTGTCGCCGACGGTGAGTCTCAGCGGCCAAACACCGGTCGTCCACGCGCCCTTGTCGGAGTCACTACAAGACATCGCCGGTGAGGAGAGGGAGATGGGCGGGCGAGGAGAGGAAGAGAGGTGGGTGGGGCGAGGGAGATGGCACGGCCTGCTCAGGGCTGGCGCTGCCTTTTATAGACGGCGGGGGGAGGGGTGGTGGGCGGCCGAGCCGTCGGTGGCGCACGCCCCGAGGGAGAGGCGGGCGGTTGGTGGCACGCGCGGCAGCGGTGGCGTGTGAAAGCGAGGCAGCGGCGGCGTGTGAAGGCGCGACGCGGCAGCCGAGGCATCGCTGGCGTGGGAAGGCGGCGCGACGCGGCAGGCGAGGCATCGGTGGCGTGGGAAGGCGCGGGGACGGCACGGGCG
>NC_041384.1:3970890-3979203 GCF_002162155.2 Triticum dicoccoides | reverse complement strand
CGCGCGGCAATGGAAGGCACGGACTACCATGCCAGAAGGCTGGCGGCAGGAGATCGGCCGCGAGCAGTCAGCGCCGCAATTAGTGCGCCGCTCACTGCACGACCGCGCCACGACCACACGTACGCCCCCACCGACTGCATTTGACTTTGTGGGCCCATGGATGCTAACATCTTGGCTCAGCTCGCGTCCTCATGGCTGCCATGCGGCTCGGCTCGTGCGGCAGCCCCGTATACACAGGCGCGCGGGGAGTATCGGCGTGGACGCGCGGTGGGGCGGGGGGGGGATTTTTTACATAAGACGATCATGCCCCTGACAGCGAAGGGGTATCGACAGATCTCAGCCCTTGATGTGTTTAAGGAGGGTGTACCGAAGCATAAGCCATTATAGCCTCAAACACCATGTCAGCAAAACCTCTGTTCTGTCAAAGATCCAGACACCGTGTTCTGTTCAAATTTGCCAATGTATTAATATCACTGTAATATCAGCCTACTATTATCAGGGTACATGAGCTACCTAAAAGGTAAATAAATCTCTCATATATGTAAGATTTTTTGACTGAACCAAATACAAATCTTCTCTCATGAGAAGACTGGTAAATTAGTTAAATCAAAATTATCATAGAGGACTCAGCCAAATAGTAGAACTGAAGATACAGAGATTATTCACATAAAGCCTATATGCACACCAAAAAAATTATCCTATCTCAAAATTATCTGCATCCAGAACATGGTTAATCAACCAATTACAGCTTGTATTACAGAAGGCAATATAGCAAATTAAACATGCATACTCTCTTAGAACTAATTATTACATGTACTACTTGTCATAATAGATTTGGCGATAAAGGGTTTCCCCCGCTTTATATTATAAAGCATCCATCTACTACTTGTCAGAATAGATTTGGATCAGTAGGATAACCAATCAAGGTACTAAAGATGTTGCACATCTAGTCGAAGCCTGACTGCTTTGCTCTCTGCCTTTGAGAGATGATGAACTGAAACATCAGATGGAATAGTTGCCTCTGGAAGTCACGCATTGCAATTAAAATAGGAACAAAACATTATGCCTGGAACAAACTCAAGGAAATGATCTCGAAGCAAAATCAAAATTTCTTTACTTACTAATTTTAGTCTACGCAAGATAATCATGCCAAAACACTGTTTTTCTATTATTTTTCTATTAGCCTTTCATTGGCATGTCTACATGAACCAACAAGCAACACATCTGACACAAGACTGCTAGTGATTGGTTGCTACAGAATGTAAAGCATGATTCAAAAGCAAATTAACCTTTTTTTATTACACTAAACCTCAATTCTATAGCATGGAAGAGTTGCATGCTCTGCCTCGCCCCACTAGGGTTGGTGAGTCACCTTCTCTCTGCATGCCCGTTGGCGGCTGATTTCGGGGCCGCGTTGAGTAGAAGGTGCCTTTAGTGAGCTCTTTCTGCAATCTGTCGGATGCGGCTCGCCTCAATGTCGATGTTATATTAAGGTGCACAAAACAGGCCTAATTTTTTTAGTGCAAGGAGAGCTTATATTACGCATAGCCAATCGCAGTATTACAATCAAGAAGTAAATGTACAGATAGGGACTACGGTGACTGCAAAACCATGTCATCTTATTCAGGTATCCTACCAAAATACTTCAAGGAGTCTGGAGCTTTCTTGTCACTGACCCACTAGTATTCGTTAAAACATGAAAACGAAGTTAATTTAGTTGGATCATGGTGTAGTAGGTACGTTTTTACATTGTAGTAGGTACGTTTTTACAACTTGCACAACAGTGGAATTGCAGTACGCAGGCTAATTCTTGGCACACCAGTAACATGAAAATTTAGGACAGAATCAAGCACAAGTTTTCGTAATTTTATCCAGGACACCAAAGATAACTTAGTCTGCTGGTATTGGATGAAAACTCAGAAGTAAATAAACAATGCCACATGTTCTGCTAGTAAAATGCTATATGAATATCAAAATTACAATCAACTGAAGCTGAACTATTAAGGCAACTACAATGGTTAATTCTTCCATTGTCCCAATCCGGAGAGGCTAGCTATGAAGACAACCACGAGAAACAAGTACCACTACAGACGTTTGTATCCAAAAGATTGTTGTAAGTTGTAACAGTAGCCTTAGAGCTTACACAGTGGACACCCTACATTTGGCATCTCTAAATCTTCATAGTACAACGCAAGACAAACAACAGTGAAACTCCTCATCTACAGGCCTAACTGCCACCAAGAATCTTCCACAAGATCCGCTAGTCACAGTTATGAACAATCAGTAGCCCCAACAATCAAGGCAAGCAGAGCAAGATCAAATTTTCTGGAGGACCAAGGCGACCCGACCATACCAGCAGGCACATCGACAGGCGTGGGGACTGGGGACTATAAACAGTATGCGCCTTGGCCCGTTGACAGACCTATGGTTCTTGATGGTGTCGCAAGTAATGGCATACTATACTGCATCTTGACGACGGATTAGACGCGCGTCCTTGGTGGCGAGGCAGTTGTGGGCGGTGGCGACCATGGTCTACTAGGCGTGGATGACGTCAGAGAGCAGCAAGCGGATCCGCACCGACTGCTGCCCCGCCGTGTTCTAGGTGGTGGCGATGCACAGGTATGGTCCACCGCTCCAACTGGTGTCGCACTACTCACCATGACGTCCTCCGAGTCCGCTGGGTGGAGTAGCGTCGTCGTGGCCGACGGAGAGGAGGAAGCGGCCATGGTCAATGCAAGGCCACGACGAGCACCACCCGCAGATCCGCCCCACGCACCACCGGCCGCGTCGCTCGAACCGCTCGCAGTCGCATCGCCAAATTAGGGGAAAAAGGGATAGCGGGCAAGGTTTTTTTAATTTTTTTATGAGTTGAAAGGATCGTGCCGTTTTTCACATCGACAGGGGGGAGGGGGCGGTGCAATCATGGCTCGATGGATGGGCTGGGGTGAGGAATTACTTATTCCTCACCCTAGGTTATAAATAGAGTTTCTATATATATATATATATATATATATATATATATATATATATATATTATCGAATGTACTCTTGCAATTAATATATATATATAGGACTCCTTTTCTGTACTCTTGGGAGTATGTACTCCCATCCTCAATATACCTCATATACACATTAATTATACCTCTTTATTATTCTTAATATATACTTCATTAAATATTTTAAGATACCCCAATATGAGTTTAGTTGAAAAAATATCATCTGCGACGTACTTTTTTGTAATATACCTTTTCACGTACAAATATATCAGTATATAAGTAAATATTTAAAAATACATAGACTCACATGAATTTTTTCATGAAACTCGTTTTGGGGTATCTAATAATTACTAATGAAGTATATTAAAAATAATAAAAAGGTATAAAAGATTCATCTATGTGGTATATGAGGAGTGGGAGTACGTACTCCCAGGAGTACACAACCATTTTCCTATATATATATCATCGAATGTCTCGCACCACCATATTCACACATACACATATACGTATGTATATACAATTAGGTATATACAATTTATCCTACATGGAGGCATTATTGCGGTAGCGGGTAATGGAATTCTCCTGTAGGATCTATGACCTGGTCGAGCAAAAATCCCGCTATTTCCTCTGCAATTGCTCGTACGCGATCCATTGGTAGAAGCTTTTGCCGCACCTCATTGAACTGTTAAGAAGGAGATCAATATGCATGTATTACCTGTGTGACTAGATATCGATAATGATGTAAAAATTGTGTATAGTGTTCTGGCAAACATACACATATCTGTCTATCAGATGTGCTCCTTTCGGACGTCATCATGCGAATGTTCTCGCAAACATAGTATGCACATAAATCATTCCCCAGCTCCTGCTTCATGGCCTGCACGAGAATAGAGTTCAATCAGATAATAATTAATCAAGCATCATAATTAATGTTATTGAAACTAGAATTAAAGAGATTGCATGGTAGCTAGCTAGCTAGTACTACTTAATTAATTATCGTGGGTCGATACCAATACAGATTTTCTATGAACGGGCCTGGAGCGTCTTTGATGAACTTTTGCCAAGCCCTGCTGGCCCGCCGGCAAAGAAAATGAATAAATGACTTATTAATTAGTTGATATCAGGACATATATATAAAGATTGATATTACCTGTTGACTATCCCCTTCACGATTGAGTACTCTTTAGGTTTTTTAAGCAGTGAGTCCAGTACTTCAACTTTTCTTTTTTTAACTTTAATGTCTACCAAGATCCAGTGGTACCTGCATGCGCATGTTTGCATGTATAAATTAAGCGGACATGTGCATAACACTCATCAACTAACCCTAAACCCTAAACACTTATTAACATCTAGCTAGTAATAAAAACAGAATTTGTTGTACAAGATAGTGTGACTCACTGGAAGTTGTAAGGAAGTACACTACAAGAAATATGTCAACTAGTGACCTTCTGTTAGTGACCCTGGAAGAAATGGTCATAGATCTATGACCATTTCAGACCAATTGGTCAAAAGCTGTTCGGGGGGCTCCAAACCCTAAACCATTGCGACCATTTTGGTCAGAAAGGTCATAATTTCCTTACATGAAATGGTCATAAAGCAAACAGCGCTAGTCCGCTGCCTTATTTCTAGTTGTTAACGACCAATATAGATGGTCATAGCCTTGTAAATTGTGGTGGGTTGCTATGACTAGGCGCCACCTCATCAGTTTTGCCTATGTGTCATGTCCATGTGGCAGTTTTTGCCCTAGGTTGTGAAGCAACCTATATTTCTGTCATTCCCAAAATTCCCAAAAAATCTCATAAATTCTTTTGGTCATACCTTCGTCAAATATGTAAAAACCTTCCTTGCCAAGTTCAAAAATAATTCAAAAATATTCATTTTCCTATTTTGTTCAGAACAACAGTTTGTGAAGGAAGTACCACTTTGGCATGTCCGAATAGTACCCATTTTCTACAGTGCTTTCCTATGCCCAAATAACCATCCTCCACCAAATGCCAGCGTAATCCATTCATTATTTTGAGCCGAGCTTCAACATTCGTATTTATGTCCAGTTTGGTAGTTTGCAAAGCAAGTACCACCTAGACTCCTCCTTTTGAGCTGAAAATTTGTGAAGACGGTCTTCTTAGTAACCGATCATCCTCAGCCAAAACTCGCGCCCATTAGCCATGTACATTTCCCGTACCCCTAATCAAACACTAGGCTGCTAATTCATGTTTGAGCATCGATCGGTATCCTCGTGAGAATATTATGTTGTAATTTTATTCCTAGCACCTACATGGGGAGTGCCCAACCCACTAGACATGCCTAGGCTGCCCAGAACACATGGCAACGCCACGGTCACGCGTTGACCGCGCGGCGGGCATGCGAGTTTACGCGCTCTAGAGTTGGGGGCCTCGGCCACCGCCCAAACCTCGACGTATCGCCACCAAACCATGCATTTATGATTAAATAGGTACTTATGTAACTATAAATGATTTTTGTAAAAAATAAATAGTAAACTATGAGGCAACTGCAGTTCAAATTTGACCCGCTTCCTGCTGAATCGGCGGGAATTTGTCTTTTTCACCAGAGGTGGATCAAAACTTTTGACACCCAACCATTTTGTCAACTGTGCATTAAATATGGCCTAGTAATTTAGAAAATTGATTTGGTCCAATTTGGTAACAAATATATGGTAGGTCCTTCACCAAAAAAACTCATTTCGGGCACTCGGAAAATGGAAAACGTATTTTCCGTGCAAAGAAAATGAAAACTCCCTTAGGCAACATTGTTTGGAATTCCAAGATGCACCCTTGTGCACAATATGAGATCATTTGAACAAACTTTGCCAAGAATGTGGCCATAAGATTGATTATCTGGCTTGAAAGCCATGAATCTTCACGCATGATAGCTCATTTCTGAGAACACTTTTTAAAAATAATTGTCGTATTACAAGTTTATTATTTTTCCTGGGAACTTGGCCACATATAATGACACAATGCGAAGGTTTCCCAATTTTTTGATTTTTCTGAATTTTTTATGCCCGTTTCAAAATGCGGTCAAAACGGCGGGAATGACCGTTCCTAGCTAGTGGTTGAATCTTGGAATTTTTTTGGTGTTTCTCTGATTAAATAGATACTTATGTACCTAGAAATGATTTTTGTTAAAAATAAAGAGCAAACTACGAGGCAACTACAGTTCAAATTTGACCCGCTTCCAACTAAATCGGCGAGAATTTGTCTTTTTCACCAGAGGTGGATAAAAACTTCTTACACCCAACCATTTGGTTAATTGTGCATTAAATATGGCCTAGTATTTTAGAAAAATGATTTGGTCCAATTTTGCAACAATTATTTGGGAGTCCTTCACAAAAAAACCTCCTTTTGGGCACTCGAAAAATGGAAAATGGTTCTTTTGTCCAAAGAAAAAGAAAACTTCCTTAGTAAACATTGTTTCCATTCCAATATGCAACCCTGTGCACAATATGAGATCATTTGAACAAACTATGCCATGAATGTGGCCATAAGATTGATCATTTGGCTTGAAAGCCATTGATCTCCACACGTGATATCTCGTTTCTTAGAACACTTTTTTAAAATAATTGCCGTATTACAAGTTTATTATTTTTCCTGGGAACTTGGCCACGTATAATGAGACAATGCGAAGGTTTCCCAATTTTTTGATTTTTTTTTTGCATTTTTATGCCCGTTTCGAAATGCGGTCAAAACGGCGAGAATGACCGTTCCTAGCTAGTCGTTGAATCTTGGAATTTTTTGGTGTTTCTCTGAGTAAATAGATACTTAGTACCTAGAAATGATTTTTGGAAAAAATAAAGAGCAAACTACGAGGCAACTATAGTTCAAATTTGACCCACTTCCAACTGAATCGGCGGGAATTTGTCTTTTTCACCAGAGGTGGATCAAAACTTTTTACACCCGACCATTTTGTCAATCGTGCATTAAATATGTCCTAGTATTTTAGAAAATTGATTTGGTCCAATTTTGCAACAATTATTTGGGAGGTCCTTCACAAAAAAACCTCCTTTTGGACACTCGAAAAATGGAAAATGGCTTTTTCGTCCCAAAAAATGAAAACTTCCTTAGGCAACATTGTTTTCCATTCGAATATGCACCTTGTGCATAATATGAGATCATTTGAACAAACTATGCCATGAATGTGGCCATAATATTGATCATTTGTCTTGAAAGCCATTGATCTCCACACATGATAACTTGTTTCTGAGAACACTATTTAAAAATAATTGTTGTATTACAAGTTTGTTATTTTTCCTGGGAACTTTGCCACAAATAATGACACTATGCGAAGGTTTCCCAGTTTTTTGATTTTTTTTGAATTTTTATGCCCGTTTCGAAATGCGGTCAAAACGGCGGGAATGACCGTTCCTAGCTAGTGGTTGAATCTTGGATTTTTTGGTGTTTCTCTGATTAAATAGATACTTATGTACCTAGAAATGATTTTTGAAAAAAATAAAGAGCAAACTACAGGGTAGCTACAGTTCAAATTTGACCCGCTTCCAGCTGAATCGGTGAAAATTTATCTTTTTCATGAGAGGTGGATCAAAACTTTTTATACCCGACCATTTTGTCAATTGTGCATTAAATATGTCCTAGTATTTTAGAAAATTGATCTGGTCCAATTTTGCAACAATTATTTGGGAGGTCCTTCGCAATAAAAAACTCATTTCGGGCACTCCGAAAATGGAGAATATATTTTCCATGCAAAGAAAATGAAAACTCCCTTAGGCAACATTGTTTGAAATTCCAAGATGCAACCTTGTGCAGAATATGAGATCGTTTGAACAAACTATGCCAATAATGTGGCCATAAGATTGATCATTTGTGCACAATATGAGATCACATGATTTTAACACATTATTTTTAGGCAACTATGACCTATTTAGATGGTCATAACATCATACTTCATTGTGATTGGTCCGTGGACGTATCACGCGGATCGTGCATCATACGGATGCTCGCAGATCCAACGACCGTCCTCAACCCTTCCACACCAACCCCGAAACCCTAGCTCTGTCCTCTGGTCATTTTCCATCCACCCCTCGCCTCCTTTCTTTCTTGCCTCCCATGATTCGATCCAATCCTCTTCCCCGACCCCTCCCTCCACCTCATCTCCCCCGATCCCATGGGCTGGCGGCGACCTCCTCTCAACCAGCCCCCAGCCATCCATCTCTCTATCTCTCCAGCGTCCCCTCTCTCTCTCCCGTGGCGGCGCTCACCACTTCAACACCGTCGGCGACCACAACCATGGCCTCCACCTCCCCTCCCCTCCCCTCCCTGGCTAGAGACCCACTCCCTCCCCC
>NC_041384.1:3963518-3970536 GCF_002162155.2 Triticum dicoccoides | reverse complement strand
CCCCGACTCCTCTCCAATCCCGCCGCTGGCGGACTACCACCCCCACCGGCGACCTCCCTCCCTCCCTTCCTCCTGAGATCTACGGATGTGGCAACAGCGGCCGAAACCCACCCATCGCCCATGGATGGATGGGGACGGGGCACCGACGGCGGATCTGCACCCACCTTCTCTCGGGGGATCCTGCCGCGATGGCCCTGGTGATTTGCTACTGCATCGTCTACTGCTTCAACCACGACGCCGTCATCTACTGCTTGAACCACGATGTCGGTTCTTCGTCGACCTCCACCACGCGCGCTGGCATCCGTCCATCTCCGGCCATGGTGACCGCGGATCTCTGACCATGATGGGTACGTCTGTCTCCCCCCTCTCTCACCCTTCCTGCCTGCCTCGACGCCTTAATGTTTCGGTGTCATCTCTGCTCGTCACAGCTCCTTCATGCGGTGCGCGCATCGGTGGATCTGGCACGCGCGAGGCAGTGGATCTAGGTTGCGAGATTAGGGGTAACAGCGGGTGTTGCGTAGTTGCGAGCTGGATTTGTTTATTTGGCGCATTTTCCCTCTCTGTTAGTTGACGACTGGTGGAGCAGTTAAGAGATTTTTCTGTTCCAGACCGCACTGATATATTGGGACCTTGTTTAGTATTCATTGATGATCATAGTCTCAACTTTAAGCCAAGCAGATGATTTCCTCACGTAGCATCAATGAATACATGAGGAATTGCTGTGTCTCCTGGCAAGTTGTGTTAATTTCGTAGGGTTGTATACTAACCTTGTTTTGATCTTGCTGATGCAGGGTAAGGAGTTGAAAGTCGCAGGTGGTCAGGCCTGCAATGAGTGCGCCCTCCTGGTCTGCCGCCCTTGCTATGAGTATGAACATGAGGATGGCGTACAACAAGGAGTTGACGGCCTACTCAAGCGCCAAGGGAAGGCGGCAGGCTGGCAGCGCCACCAAGAGCCCAACACGAACCTCCAATATTGAGTCCTACCTGTAATTCACGGATAAGGGTATTGATTAAGCTACTCCTGCCCTTCTAATTGATTAAAACGGCTGTTGATGCTTGTGCTAGCTTGCTAGGCCCTTCTGATTAAGTTACTCCTTAATCTTAGTGCTTCAACCTCCAAGATCTACTAGTTTTCTTGCTGAAATGAATGCAGGCATTTCAATTCCTTATGTTTCTACTCCGGGTTTTAGTCATAGAGCAAGGAATTCAGTATAAATTTAGGTGTACTTCAAGGGGTTGTCGTATGTCCAACACCAATTTCTGAAATGAATGTGGGTATTCCCTATCATAGTACTCCGGGTTTTAGTCAATTGCCTGTTTACAGTGTTGTTTTCTTTTGAGATATTACCCCGCTGCAGAAAATTCAGAGAAAGAAAGTCAAAATTCAGAGTAGAACTTCATGAATGTACTGCTCTCATAAATTCACTTTAAGATTGGTGTTCTAGGCCAAGTTATTTAGCCAATTTGATGTTGTTCAGAATTTCTGAATGTACTCCGAGCATGCAAGCTAATTTACCTCGAGCATATTGTTTTCATCAGACTAGTGTACCTTGAGCATGCAAAGTAAACACATGCTACTCCACTTTTCTATTTGTACAGAAACTTTTGTTTAAATAAACCGAGCAAATAATCCAAATGGTGCGAACACATTCTGTTATGAAATTTGTCTACTCCACTTGTTTGACTGTATTGAAACCGTTGTTTGCATGTTTCTAAAATACAGAGAAGAACACCCTGTGTTCTGGTAAAATATTTGTTGGCTATGATATGAAATTCCATGATGTGTGTGTTGTTTCAGTTTCTGTAGCTACAACAAAGTCCCAGTTTACTCTGTACTTGCTGCTGATGATTGCTGGCTAAATTTACAGTTGAAATAGCAGTAGCCAAGGAGTAGATACAAGACGTATTTACCGTATTTTGCATCGAATGTTCAAAATCAGTTTTGTTCTTGTTCTGCGAGTCAAATTGCATAAGATGGGAGTATCACAACATGCATATACTGAAGATGGGATTATCACAACCTGAATGTGCAGCTTATGTAGTTTCTGTATTTTTTTAACTCCACTTGTCTATTTGTACAGAAACTTCTGTTTAAATAAACCAAGCACATAAACCAAACGGTGCGAACACATTCTGTTCTGAAATTTGTCTACTCCACTTGTTTGTTTGTACTGAAACCTTTGTTTGCATGTTTCTAAAATACGGAGAAGAACACCCTGTGTTCCGGTAAAATATTTGTTGGCTATGATATGAAATTCCATGATGTGTGTGTTGTTTCAGTTTCTGTAGCTACAACAAAGTCCCAGTTTACTCTGTACTTGCTGCTGATGATTGCTAGCAAAATTTACAGTGGCGGTGTCGAGGAGGAGAGCAGCGGGCTGGAGCAGCCGCCACTGGTTTTCTTACTGTTTTTTTAAATGTCACAACTTACTATGCCGCAACCTAGTAAAAACCAACTTTGTTAGTACCCAGTAAAAACGAACCTGCTTTGCCACTAGCAAATAATGCACCATCTTGAATTGCAATTGATCCAATTCCCCTAGTTGCCAGAAATCAAAGCTTATGGCGGTGACCTACTGTTTGAGAGCAGCAGGGGCTTTGTCCTGGTTTACTGGCCTAAATTTTGTTAACACATTGGTACTACTACTAGTGGTATTGTTGGCATGATAAATGTCCCGAATCTTGTTGTTTATGATTGGGAGCACAGTCGTACTGTTACAACATGTTGTTGATTTTTTATATAGAGTCAGATGCTGTTGATTTTAGTACTAGCCAGACCTAAAATATTATTACCGTTTAAAGTGACCGTTTCTCCTTTTATATGTTAGTTGGTTGTGCCCCTCTGCTGGAGGATCTCAGTCCAACTACTCTGGATGCATCTATGACATGGTGGACAAGGCAGTAGAAGCATGTGACATGGCAGCCAAGGGAGTTGTTTTGTGGGATGAAGTGTTCGTAAAGACAACAAGCCCCAAGGATCTGCATATGCGTTGCAAGTAAGTCTGCCGCAACCGCGGCCGGCTGTGCTTCTTCCTTGGCTACAAACCACCTAGGTGAGCTCTATCCCTCTCTGTGGTGCTTCTGGTGGCCTTGTACTGGTGATTGTGGTGTTGTGCTCTGACCAGTGGCATGATTTACGCACTATGGCAATTTTAGGTTTAGGGAAAATATGCACTGTTGCTCCTGATCAAACCAATTGGCCAATATCCAGTTATCCTGCTATGTGTATGGATTTGTTTATGTGGATTTGGTATAATCTATGTCCTCCTGTTGATCTACTGGTCTGTGTGCGTGTATGTGTGTGTGTGTGTGTGGAGTAAAGTTGTGGTTTGTGCTTCTCCTTTGTAACATGATGAAACAAGCACCTGTAGCGTCTGAGTTAGTGGGTGTTTGTCTACATGGTAAAGCTTCTTTGCCATGTATTTCATAAGGATGTGAACAATCTACTACATGCTCACAAAGGTATTGACTTAAATTTTTTGTTTCTTTGCTGTCAATGTTCGCCAAGCTATTTAAACGACGATGACAAAAGGAAATCATGAATACTCATATAGAAACTATATGGTAATAACTATACACGTTATCATTGAGTTTGCTGTGTGTTTATAGAATGACATGGTTAGCCAATTAAGCCCTGTCCGTGTATCTTTTAGAATTTGCTTCATTGGTAGCACATTCAGATATATTAATTAATTTTGTGCATGTTGGAGAATTTAGACGATGATAACAAACCGTAATCACGAATACTTGTATAGAAACTTGCACGACCATCTTGTTTAATTTTGTGATATTCCTCCATACTAGGAGTTAATCAGCTGAACTGTTATTCAGCTTTCATTGGCAGTTTTAATTTCACTGAAATCATCTTTTCTTTTCTATGCTCATGTTCAAGCCTGGTAGTATATTTTTTTCCAAATGGTCTGTTTACTTGATTTATCTGTTGTTTGATTTTGCTCCATCAGCTTTCCTGATGTCCCCGTACATATATATGTTGGTTGTAATCTTCTTGAAGAATGCAAGTACTTGATATTCCATTCTGTTCTTGTAGGTGAATGGAGCTCCGTTGAGGACTTCTACCCATGTTGAAGAGCAGCTAGCTTTTGTACTGGTAGAGTGGTCTATTTGTAGATCCCATTATTTATGATTGTGTGGATCTGGGTGAAGTTTGAAGTTCCTGAGTATGCAAGATTCGATGGTTAAACTGGTTGATGTGATGTGAATGATTGTATGAAAACTGGTTGTTGTGATGTGAATGAGTGTATGTAGTTTCACGTGTTCTGTTCTGTATAGCATATTATAATAAACTTATTTTAGCTATTATTTGAAGATTTTCATATGCTTTCTCTCTTCTGTCTGTTTGATATATACATATATATTGCTTATTAATAAGTCATGAAAAACCTGACATTTGGGACCCATCTGTAAACCGGAGCTGGGAACAAAAGTTGGAAATAAAAAATAAATTGATTGCAAAATGTTGTGTGCTAGAAAATAAAAAGGCCAAATTGTAGGCCAGGCCCATGTAGCTTACTGAAATTAACATAAAATACATATATTAAAAGGGCTTGCCTAAAAAATAATACATGGGTTGAATTACTGGGTCAGACCCATGTAGCTAATAAAAACACAGGAAAAAAACACATTAAAAAAGCCGAATTGTTGGGCTAGGCTCATGTAGAAAACTGAATTGGACCGGGCTGAATCTTATGCCACATCAGATTGCCACGTCGGATGCCTACGTGGCTTGGGGAGGCTGCTAGTGACAAAACAAAACAATAGGCATATTTTGGTCGTAAATGTCCACGACCTTCTCATAGAGAAGGTCGTTAATTTCAGTTTATGACCGCCAGCTTTTGACCTTCTGTTTTTGGTTAAAAAAGGTCGGAAATGAAAAACAATGACCTTTCATTGACCAATAGTCAAGGTCACAAGTTGACATATTTCTTGTAGTGGTAGTATATCTGCATTGGTAATGAGGCGCTTCAAGAACTCTAGCATGTTATTCTCTATTTCTTGTTTATAATGTTCATATGACCATGTCTCTTCATTAATGGTATTTGGGTCAATGAACCCAATGCCATAGCGTCCAGCTTTTCTCATTTCGGACATCTTCATCCTGCATAATACCACAGAAAAGAATATATAGTAAGGATAATTACATGTAATGATCAACGAGAGCACTACAGCTAGCTTGAGACTTAAATTACAGAAATAAATGACTTACAGACAATAGCAACTGACGATAGATTTGTCGAGTGCGCATAATTGAATAACTGAAACAGTTCTATATACTCAATAGACAGAGCTAGCATATGGAATTATCCTCTTCCTTGACTTTCACCATGAGGAACTATAGATTGTGGGTCTTGCAAATTTTCATGTACCATTGATGCAATTCATACATTCTCATAGGGAGGTTCTTGACCTCCTCGGGCTTGATCAAAGGTTCGCCACGGACATATTTTCGTTTTATTTCCTCCTCTCTAAGTGGAGACATGTGCTCGATCTCAAGGAGTTGTCCAACAGTCATACCGATCATTTCAGCCTGCATTATATGCTCCTCGGTTATTACCAGATTGCCCAGCTGGGGAACGTTAACGGTTTGCCCACATATATATAGGGCGCCGATACTCTTATGTGTTGTTGGCATAACAAGCGGGGGTATCGATTGCGTCGCCTGTTCTCCCAGCTGGGGAACGGTTTTCCGCATTTTTTGCCAGCTGCTTGGCTCGAGCTTGAGCTCGACTCCTTCTGTACTCGTGCTCAATGTGCCTTCTGGATTTGGCGCTCATAGTCTGAGTCAACAGGCTTGGGAGCTGGTGGTCTAGCCATACGAATAAAGTGGCAATCTTTTCCTCTGGCACTTTCTCCCTTGGCGGCGGTGCCGGTTTCGGTCCAAAATGGGCGTCCACTAGGGCCTTCACTATGGCTACGTTTTGCTCCTCGGTCATGTCGTAAGGCCTCTGAGGAAGAGGAGCGAGGCTTGGACCATATTTATATTGCTTGACTCCGCCTATACCTCCTGTACTACCTCGACTCGTAGCGCTACGCATCATAGCTGCGGCATCTCTCTTCCCCGATTGCTAAGGCGGCGGAGACGGCTGACGTGGCTGAGTTGGAGCAGGAGGAGGGGCCTAACGATGTCCCGGACTTGAAGCATGAGGATTGGCCTCACGCGGCGTCGGACTTGAAGCAGGAGGAGTGGCCTCATGCTGTGCCGGACTTGAAGCAGGAGGAGTGGCCTACTGCTATGCCGGACTTGGAGGAGGAGTGGCCTCACATCGAGGAGGAGTCGGATGACGACGCGGTGTCGGTGGCCTTCGAAAGATGATGCAATCCTTTCTCCATAGGATGATATGATGTATGGCCTCTCCCAGTGTGTGCTCCTGGTGATGCCCAGGAATGTCAAGCTCTAGCCTCGAATATTGGTCCACCACCTCATCAACCATGACACGAGCATAGCCGGCTGGAATCGGGTTGCAATGGAAGGTTGCTTCGGGGGGATTTGTATAAGCAATGGCGTCTGCCACCTTCATGGATATGTTCTTCATTTTGAAGTGTGGCCGGCAACGGGGACGGGGACGGGGCGGCGACGGGGGCGTCGACAAGGGGTGGCGATGGGGGCGGCGGGCGACGGGGCAGAGGAGAAGAAGCAGATAAAAACTGACGAAATTTGTAAGTGCCACTTATGTAGGATGGGCCTTTAGTACCGGTTGGAGCCACCAACCGGTACTAAAGGTCAATTTTGGCCAGGCCAAGCGGCGGGAAGGGTAGCCCTTTAGTACCGGGTGGTGACCTTTAATACCGGTTGGTGGCTCCAACCGGTACTAAAGACCCTACCTTTAGTACCAGGTGGAGCGACGACCCGGTACTAAAGGGGGTGCGCTGCCAGGCGAGGGGCGCAAAGTTTAGTCCCAACTCGCCGGGCAAAGGGCAGCCGCACTGGTTTATAAACCCAGCTGCGGCTGCTCCTTCGAACTCCTCTATATAGCAGGCTTCTGGGCCTAACTATGGCGCG
>NC_041384.1:3945208-3963380 GCF_002162155.2 Triticum dicoccoides | reverse complement strand
CCTTTAGTACCAGGTGGAGCGACGACCCGGTACTAAAGGGGGTGCGCCGCCAGGCGAGGGGCGCAAAGTTTAGTCCCAACTCGCCGGGCAAAGGGTAGCCGCACTGGTTTATAAACCCAGCTGCGGCTGCTCCTTCGAACTCCTCTATATAGCAGGCTTCTGGGATTAACTATGGCGTGCTGTCCTGTGAGCCTGCTGGCCCTTCTGGGCCTGAATTTGCACACAGGTCTGGCAGGCCCACTGGGCAGTGCCCCAACAAATTTTTATATAGTTTTTTTCTTTTCTGCATTATTTATTTTCTTCTATTTATTTTTGAGTAATTTTTTATATAGTTTTTTTTTCTTTTCTGCTTTATTTATTTTCTTCTGTTTATTTCTGAGGAGTTTTTTATATAGTTTTTTTTCTTTTCTACTTTATTTATTTTCTTTATTTATTTCTGAGTAGTTTTTATATAGTTTTTCTTTTCTTCTATTTATTTCTGAGTAGTTTTTTTATATAGTTTTTTTCTTTTCTGCTTTATTTATTTTCTTCTATTTATTTCTGAGTAATTTTTTTAGATAGTTTTTTTCTTTTCTGCTTTATTTATTTTCTTCTATTTATTCTGAGTAATTTTTTTATATAGTTTTTTTTCTTTTCTGCAGTTGTAATAAGTTACTAAAATTTTGAATTGCCGGTGTAACAGATGAGTTTTCGTCCGAAACCCTGATACTTTGAAAGAGATTGTGCAATTTGTACACGAAGTGCATCCTGTTTTTGCCGTGACCCTCTCTACTTTTTTGCACATGCTATGCGGGCGAAATGATGATACCATGCCAAGTTTCAACCTTTTCTGAGTTCATTTGTAGTGCTTTTCAATTTCAGGGCCATTTAGCTCAAAACAAATCAGTAAATGCATTAAAAATAGCAAATTATGTCAGAAAGGGTTGAAAATTGATGACGTGGCTTTGAATGGTGCCTGCTGAACGCAAAAAAGTCCGGAGTTTGATAGGACAGAGTGAGGGTGTAAACATGTAAAAATATACATAAAAAATACATTGATCATCATTGATCTTTTTGTGTACAATCTGAATTGTCAATATGAGTCCTCAACGGTTTAGAAACCGGTGAAGACTCATATTGCGGCCACAAATTCTACACATAGAGTTCAATGAAGACCAAGGGCTTGTGATAGTTTGAGAAGTAACATATTTAAGATGGTAAAAACCCTGTTAGCCGAGCGAGGTGAGACTAAAAAACAGCTGCAACTCCAAACCTCTAGTACAGGTTTGTGGTACAAACCAATACTAAAGGCGCTGGTGGGACCCCAGCCGGAGCACGGTGTGCCACATCCTCTTTAGTACCGGTTCATGCAACGAACCGGTACTAAAGGTTCGCAACGAATTGGTAATAATTAGCTCTGGCCGCCTAGCCGTTTTGAACCGGCACTAATGGACACATTAGTGCCGGTTTTGTTACAAACCGGTACTAATGTGCTTCACATTATGCCGTTTTTCTACTAGTGTGTTTTTTCCTGCATGACCTTATTCCTTGCACTCTTGAGTCTTTTGAGAAGGAGAACTTTTTTTTGTTGATGAGTTGGCCCAAATAGATTTTAGATGATTGCCAAAAAGTTGTTATTGAAGGATTGGAGTCAAGCTTAGGATCAGTTTATCCTATGGGTCTGTACTACAAGGTTGAGGTATGTCTCTCCTCATTTATTTTGCTATCGAACCTTGTTGGTTGCATTCTTGGGTGCTTTGACAAGGAGCAATTACACAATGCGATTGTGGTCACTACTTTTGATTATATTTTGCAAGCATTTCTGTGAAGCCATTGTGGCATGTACTTAGAACTTCTGTTGATGTGCAGTGGTCAACCGACAACGTAGAAATCAGGTTTATAGATGAGTGCTTTATGTCGGGGTGGACGAGCTTCCGTTAGGCCATTGATTTCCCAATGAAGGAGCTTTGAGGCAAGCACTGCAATGATGTATATTTGTATATGGCATAATCTGTAGGAACCGTCTCCTTGTTTCCTTTTGTTCTTGGTTTTTCTCCAGTTGATTACTGCCCTATGAGATCTGCACAGACGAAATTCATGTTGATTTGTTTAGTTGTGGCATGTATCGTAGCTACACCAGTCTGATAATTTAGTCCTCAAATAAGGTAGTTTCCGTCTCCCCTTTACATGTGATGGATATATGTGGTTGTTGCTTGCCGTTGCTGAAGCGAGGACTCTTAAGTGTATTTTTGTGTTCTCCCTGATTATGTTAATCAGGCCGTATGTGTTCTGTTGGTCTATTTTCATTTGTCTACCTCTATAGAATTTCAAAGATGTAATTTTCTATCATGTAGTTGCCTATTTCTTCATATACTAACCCTCTCCTAAATGATAGATGAGGCAGGTGACTTATCTCACGTATTTCTTTTCTGTAAATTACAACAAGTCTATTTTAGTCAACTTAAGGGTATGTTGAATATGACTGTTAATGAAGATATTCATTCTTGTTATTGAATGTGCACAATCTGATTCATTTTAAAGTAGTTCCTTATCTTTATGACTAGACTAGGCTTCTACTTTAGCGAGTGTTTCACTTCAACACAGATTGATGCAAGAAATAAAGAATTCTTTTGCAATAAAGCAAGCATTGAGTGCCCAAAGCAGAAGAGGTTGAATTTTTTGCCGACGTAAATTTAAAGTAACCTTCTCCATGCAATTTTTTTTCAACCAGTTGTATCTAAATATCAGTACCCATTTTGAACTACATGCTGAGGCCGACCTTTTTATTTGATGTTATTGGTGTGGTATGTGTATAATTGCTAACTTGGTTGCGGTTTTAGTAATAGGTCGTCACACATTACAGAAAACTATTTTCCATTCTGTGTCTCTATGCTCATTTTGTGCCCGGGTGCAGCTATGAAGGAACACTACAGGTAGAGAAGAAAGAAAGGAAGAATGATGGTACGAACCACTGAGATACCGAGTCCGGCCAGCCAGATGAGTATCAGGAGAGTGTTTCTTCATTGGACAAAAATTGTCCTTTAGAGTATAGTAGTATTTTAATCATTAATGAGTAGACTAACGCATACATTTTTTTGACTGCACCCATATAGTTTGTCTTTGCTGAATATACTATATTTACCTCATTTCTCTATTGAGTTAGCAATGGAAATATAAATGATTTATATACTGTATAATTTGCAACCATATAGTAATCAATTAACGTTGTTTCTCTATATAATTTTGTCTTTGCTGAATATACTATATTTGTTTGGTCTGCACCCATATAATGATCAATTAACTCCCGAAAACATCCTTTCTAGACATAATTTATTTTCATGATTTGTCTTTGCTTAGGATTCTCATTTAATTTGTGAGCACTCAGATTTGGAATATCAGCTCTTTAGTACTGGTTTATCATTTTAAGAAAATAGGAGCAATGTGATTTTGTTCTCTAGAGACTTGAATTGAATAGTAGGTCCTTTTAGTACTGTCCTACTACCTTTTGTAGCTAACAAATACATCAGTTCGACTAGGCATTATCATGTATTGTATCGTAGTATCTTTTTTTGCATAGAGTAAATACCTACTTCTGCTGTAGGTTACTTTTCTTTATAAAATTTGGTTCAGGATGCCATTTTACCTATTGCAATACCTTCAGCATAGAAGCAGTAGTGGTCTGCTCCTCCAAAGATCTATAGCTTGTGGATGCTGCGGATGTGGCACAGGGAGCAAATGAAATGGGAATAAGAGGACCCCCGGTGCGCGCACAAATTGTTTCTACCTGACAGCTGATAGTGAGGGTGAGCACCGAGTTGCAAAGTCGTCGCCCTTCCCTGCAAATTACAGTTCCTTCAAATTAACCAAATCACCATCTTATTTTTTTTCCTAATTTTCTCATATTTCTTAGATGCCTCTGACCTGTCTTGAGAAGGTTCGAGCCGAAGTATAACTTGTACAACGCATCACCAATTCGTCCGACAACACTGTTGTTGTAGAGGTAGCAGCGACCACATCTCTCCACAGAAGCATCGCTAGCTGGAGCCGTCGATGTACCTGATGTTGTGTATGCCTCTTCATCCCTTTAGTCTGCTTGGTTATTCGGTAGTCGGAAACAATATAATATCGTTTATTAATCCTTTTGGTTAATTACAATATCCTACACTCACCTGACAGAATTTCATGATTGTTTTGTTATGAAATAGGTTCTGCCGGAGCGAAGGGCCAGCGCATTTTGAAGGGTTTGAGACTGAATTGTTCATATAGTCTTGCAACTATTTTTGTAGCCAAATGATTATTTTTTTAGATGCATTAGTTAAGAGCACTGATTTTTTTGAAGAGCTTTATCATGACATAGATCTTGGTTTCGCTTTACTGCCATGCAGAGGTTGGATGGAGCGTCGAGGATTTCAGGCTTGGGGGTGGCCACAGGTTGCCGGATAGCAGGATGAGTTGGATGTGTTCTTCAAAGACAAGGTAATGTCATGGCTGACGTGTACCTCAAGTAC
Source organism: Triticum dicoccoides (assembly GCF_002162155.2). Taxonomy (NCBI): domain Eukaryota; kingdom Viridiplantae; phylum Streptophyta; class Magnoliopsida; order Poales; family Poaceae; genus Triticum; species Triticum dicoccoides. Next base: position 3,958,893 of record NC_041384.1, on the reverse strand, counting down.
ATACTTCTAAGTTTGGTCATTTGTTTATCCTCATAGTTGGTTTCTCTTAATACTTTTTCTTAGAGACATGATCAAAGATAGAAAAGTTTCATTTCTGAGGCAAAAGTGGCAGTATAGTATGCATGCCTTGTTGATCCGTTCAAGAAATTGGAAGAAGTATCTGATTCATCTGACCTAATTCAAGTTAACTTGAGTACAACGGTAGATAAACATTCACTTACAAATCCTACTCCAAATGGACATCAAGAGTAGTACACGGACAGTGTAAACCGCGTTTGTGTTAGCTGAGTGAAAATTAGAGATCAGCCTGGTGGTACTTTATTATTTTACACTAGTAGAAAAAGGGCCATTTGTCCCGTTTCATAAGGCCCATCTGTCCCGGATGGGTAACCGAGACTAAAGGGTCGTTACTAATGCCATAGGCCTTTAGTCCCGGTTCTTATACCAACCGGGACAGATGGGCCTCCACGTGGCCGCTCCGGGGAGCCCAGGCAGGAGGGCCTTTGGTCCCGGTTGGTAGCACTAACCGTGACCAATAAGCTTCCACGCGTCAGCATTTCGGGGGCTGTTTTTTTGGAAAGGAGGTGGTTTAGGGGTTTTGGGGGTTAATTTAGGTTGTTATAGGTAGCTAATATAGAGATGTGTCCTCTCTTATCTCCGTGCTACTGCAACTGCTATGCCTAAACATGACTTAGATTGAAGTGAGGCAACATGTGGTGCATGTCGAAATTAGTACAATCTCATGTTTGGATTGTACTAATTTCGACATGCACCACATGCATGTTGCCTTCACTTCAATCCAATCCATGTTCATTTCACCCACAGATATATAATAACTCTTCATGCTCGCATCATGCATCATCATAGTAACAAGTCCTACTAATCATCATCATACAACTTCTACTCGTTATTAATAACAAGTCATACGATCATCATCCTGATAGTCATCGAACCAACCCTACTTAATTGTTCTTCACACATGATCATCAGTATTATGCAGGACCTAAATACCCTATTTAAGGTAAAATAGCATAAAACAATATAGACCCTGACTCTCCATTATGGAGAATGGAGATCATCGATCCTGTCTCCAATTCTTGCGTGGTGCTTCCTTTTGCTTCCAAGAACCTCCTTACGATTGTCCACATTTTTTCCATTATCTGATTAGCATGTCTCCACTTCTTTTAGAAATCCGGTATGGACAGTTGAGATTCGTAGTATGACCTGGATATATGTTCAAAACACTAAGGCTGCCATTCTGATACATCAAATGAGGAACACAATCCTCTGCGATTCTCTGTTGAAAAACATAGTAATAACTTAATAGTTAGCAATGATGTACTAGTTTTAGAAGTACGCAAAAGATGCACGGATGTCGTAATAGTAAAAAATCTTACCAGGGCATCTCCATGGTAGTTACCGTAGTTCAACACGTGCACTAGTGCCACATATTGACCATAATGTTGAGGAGTTTGATTGTAGATATTGTAATTCTCAAGATCAGTACAAAATCCGACCAGATGATTTTTCTCCTGATAAGTTAACTCGGAGCCATTGGTGTAGTGGGTTTGTCTACCATGTTCCGCACATTGTTTGAGCAATCAAAATAAGCTGTCAACTATTTTGAAATAAACAATATAAATTAGTTAATAATTAACTATGTTTGAGAAACTCACATAGCGGTAGAACTGGAGGCGTATCAACAAGTACCCAAATGTTCATATTGTCTTGGTCGATGTCAGGATCACGAAGATCCATGGTGACAAGCATACCCTCGTCAAAACCATACATCTTGCAAAATGCTTCCCAATTTTTTCAACCAAAATGGGTTACACTCTCAGCATTATATAGATTTACTTCAAAATCCACATCGTGATGGGTCCTTAGGTGAATTTTCTTCGTTTCAAAATTTTCATGGTCTTCAAAATCCATCCTCTCCAAGACATAGCGTCTTGCATGGCATGGAATAAGCTATACTCAAATTGTAAAAGATGAAAATTACATGTTGAAATAGTTGAAGTCATGCTTAATTACGAAAAAACACTTGTCGCCGTTGCGTATCGTTTCAACACGAAGGTCTCCTCGAGCTTAATGCTGAAGCGCCGATCATCGTCCAGGTGAGGCCTGTCGCACAAACCTCGATCGTCGTGGCACCAGCCGCACTCCTCCGGGAGACTTTCGTCGTCCGATGATGACATTTCCTACGTTCATAATTCAAAGATTAAACTTGTACAATTAAATATATGTACTACAAAAACTAAATTAGATCATTATTATTCATCACGGGTTGACTATCCGTTTGTCGAGTCTTTTCTTGAAAATTCTCAGCTCACGTGGTGTATACATTCGACCATTGTGATGGTCGCTCCTCCATTTGTCCCCGAGTGCATTACACCAAAATGACTAGCACACGGGAACGAAGGAGAAGCGACCCCCACGACAACAGTCAGGATTCTTCGTCTTCTCATATATATATATATATATATATATATATATATATATACGCAACCATGTAGCGACGGACGTGCTCGTCCTCCTTGCTGACACGGTGAAGTACCACCTCCGCAGTGTCCGAAAGACTAGGCACCATCACTGGCCCACGCGACCGCCACCGAACAAGGATCGGTGAGGGAGTCCTGGATTAGGGGGTGTTCGGGTAGCCGGACTATACCTTCAGCCGGACTCCAGGACTATGAAGATACAAGATTGAAGACTTCGTCCCGTGTCCGGATGGGACTTTCCTTGGCGTGGAAGGCAAGTTTGGCGATGCGGATATTCAAGATCTCCTACCATTGTAATCGACTCTATGTAACCCTAACCCTATCCGGTGTCTATATAAACCGGAGGGTTGTAGTCCCTAGGCAATCAACTCCATATACAACAATCATACCATAGGCTAGCTTCTAGGGTTTTGCCTCCTTGATCTCGTGGTAGATCTACTCTTGTACTACCTATATCATCAATATTAATCAAGCAGGACGTAGGGTTTTACCTCCATCAAGAGGGCCCGAACCTGGGTAAAACATCGTGTTCCCTGCCTCCTGTCACCATCCGGCCTAGACACACAGTTCGGGACCCACTACCCGAGATCCGTCGGTTTTGACACCGACATTGGTGCTTTCATTGAGAGTTCCTCTGTGCCGTCACAATCAGGAAGGATGCCTCCTCCCATCTTTAAAGACGACGCCGTTGCTAAGGGAGCCTTGGCTGTCGGCCAAACCCTCCGGCTAGGTGGTTTCCTCATGACCGCCTGTTCGGCTGTTGCGCCGACGGTGACCTCTCGGGTAATCAAAAGCAACCTACACATCAGCTCGGAGCTCGTCGAGCAGCTAGATCCAATGGAGCTCTCTTCTGTAAACAAGCTCTTGGATCGCATCGCCGCCCTGGGGGTCGCTATGGATTACGACCAGGTTGGGCTTAAACCCGATCTAAGAGAAATTAACTCTCCCCAAGTCACCCACCACGTTGCCGTGGTAGAGACGCAGTGCGGCGACCCTTCATCTATTTTAACGACTAGCTATGTCCGAATTCCCGACCCCTCCAAGCCGGATACCCGCGGAGGGGGAGATGTAACTCAAGACCTGAGCTTAGGATCAGGCAACGGGCCAGATTCACTGGACAACATCCAAGAATCCGAACATCAGAGTTCGGAAACTCTTCGGCCTCCGAATCTTGGATTGGGTGAGGTTTCAGATTCAACGACACCCGCCCACCCGATCATAAGTGATCTCTCCCAAATCAGGCAGAGGCCTGAGGAAATAGTACATCATTACTGGGTCAGATTCCTCCTGGTTATGAATAGGATAAATGATTGCCGTGAAGAAGACGCAATCTCAATTTTCTAAAGTAATTGCACGTACAAGGGAATCCTTAACGCCATAAGTCGTCGTGATATCACACGCTTCGCTGACTTGGCGTCCATAGTACAAAAATACTGTGCGATGGAAAGCGCCTGGAAAACCAAAATAAATTTTTGGGATAATCCGGCCTTGAATAGTAATCCCGTCCGAACTAAGAGGGTGCATTATCACAGGACACTCGGGATAAACACCAAAAACCAAAACCGTCTACAGGGCATGGAACCGTACTGGAAAGATGGCTTGATGGACCCTGTAGAATTCACAGTACAGAGGACGCCACACCAACTCACAGCCTTAGAGCATGTTGGATACTCCGGCAGGTGGCCAAAATCGGCGAGGACCTCTTAATTCGGAGGCCGCAGAAAGCCATCCCAAGGACACCAGTACCGTTCTCACAGTCTTCGAGACTTTCGCACCAAACAATGTGCGAAAAAGAACACTCCGCAGCCTCGCCGAAGTCTATCAAGTTGCAACAATAAATCCATGGAGCGACACTGCCATTACCTTCAACGCAAGTGATGAACCTAGATTCCGAACAGCCCGATCACCAGCCGCATTGGTCCTCAGTCCCATAGTGGACGGCTTTCGCCTCACCAAGGTGCTCATGGATGGAGGCAGCGGACTGAACCTCATTTATGAGGAAACCCTTCAAAAAATGGAAATAGACTGGAACCGCGTCGAGCGAAGCAGCACAACCTTTAGAGGAATAATCCCCAGTCGGGAAGCGCGCTGCACAGGAAAAATCACACTAGATGTGGTGTTCGGCACGCCGGATAATTACAGGTCCGAAGAAGTCACCTTTCAGGTGGCCCCGTTTAAGAGCGGATATCACGCTTTACTAGGGCGGGAAGCATTCACAATCTTCCAAGCAATACCCCATTACGGGTACATGAAGCTTAAGATGCCCGGGCCCAATGGAATTATCACTCTAGCTAGTGATCCGGACATAGCACTCCGCGCCGAAAACAACACGGGAGCATTAGCCCTTGAGGCGCTATCCGAAGCCTTAGCGGCCGAGGAACTAACTGCGCTGCGCTCCACGGTTAACAGGGATGATGTGATACTCGATAAGAGATCCAAATCCACGTCCTTCAAGCCAGCTGACGAAATAGTCAAATTCTAGGTCCATCCAACGGACCCCAATAAAACAGCTTCCATCGGGACACGACTGACCCCTGATGCAGATGCCGCACTGCGAGAGTTCCTACGAGAGAACTGGGACATCTTCGCCTGGCACCCTTCAGACATGCCAGGGATCCCACGCAGGCTGGCCGAACACAGCTTAAATATCCTAAAAGGATTTCAACCTGTGAAACAAGCCCTTTGGCGTTTTTCTGAACCCAAGAGACAGGCTATGGGAGAGGAGCTAGCCAAGCTATTAGAGGCCGGATTCATCAGAGACATAAAACATCCAGACTGGCTAGCAAACCTGGTGATGGTACCAAAGAAGGACAAATCCTGGCGCCTATGTGTCGATTTTAAAGACCTTAACAAGGCTTGCCCAAAGGATCCCTTCCCCCTCCCCCGTATCGATCAAATTATCGATGCCACCGCAGGACACGATTTGTTGTGTTTCCTCGACGCATACTCTGGTTACCATCAAATCAAGATGGCAGAATCAGACCAAGCTGCAACAGCATTCATCACACCATACGACCCATTCTGCTTCAACACAATGCCCTTCGGGCTGAAAAATGCCGGCGCAACATATCAGCGCATGATCCAGACATGTCTGGCAAACCAGATCGGCAAAACAATGGAGGCGTATGTGGATGATGTGGTCGTCAAATCAAGACATGTCGAATCCCTAGTAAATGACTTGAGGCTTACATTCAATAACCTCCGAAAATATGACATCAAGCTCAACCCAGAAAAATGCGTCTTCGGCGTTCCAGCCGGAAAGCTCTTGGGCTTCATTGTATCCGGTAGAGGAATTGAAGCAAACCCAGCCAAGATCCGAGCTTTGTCACAATTGGATGTCCCAAAGGACCTTAAACAAATACAAAAATTAACCGGATGCTTGGCGGCTTTAAGCCGCTTCATCTCCCGCTTGGGAGAAAATGCACTACCCCTTTATCGCCTCCTTCGGCGCACCGAACACTTCGAGTGGACGGATGCCGCCACGGCCGGACTTGATGAAATAATAGCCATATTGGCAACAAACCCATTCCTAGCCGCGCCAATCACCGGCGAACCAATGTTATTGTACATTGCAGCAACACACCAAGTTGTGAGCGCAGTGCTCATTGTCGAGCGGGAAACGGATGGACACAAATTCCCCCTTCAAAGGCCGGTCTACAACGTGTCCACTGTCCTCAATCCATGCAAATCACGGTACCCGCATTATCAAAAGATTGCATACACGGTATTCATGGCGTCCCAGAAGCTACGACACTACTTTGAAGAGTGTTCCATAACAGTAGCCTCGGAAGTGCCACTAAATGATATTATCAACAACCGCGATGCATCGGGCCGGATTGCAAAATGGGCCATCGAGCTTCTCCCGTTCGATATAACCTATAAGCCACGGTGAGCTAGTAAATCGCAAGTTTTGGCCGACTTCGTCGCAGAATGGACGGAGGCCGAGCTCCCTAAAGAGTACGGCACATATTCGAACTGGATTATGCATTTCGACGGCTCCAAAATGTTGGCCGGACTGGGGGCCGGCGTCGTCCTAACGTCCCCCACAGGAGACACAGTCCAATATGTGCTCCAGATCATGTACACGGATTCCAACAATGCAGCCGAATATGAGGCCCTCCTACATGGCCTCCGGATAGTAGTATCCATGGGTATCCAACGCCTAGAGGTACGCGGGGATTCAAACCTTGAGATATCCCAAATAAATGGAGACTTCGACGCCAAGGACCCAAAAATGGCAGCTTACCGCGACGCCGTCCTAAAAATGTCAGCTTGGTTCGAAGGGCTGGAGTTCCACCATATAGCCCGAGAAAACAATCAAGCGGCGGACGTCCTAGCACGCATCGGAGCAAAACCCGATGCAGTCCCCCCCCCGACGTCTTTTTGGAAAGATTGTTCAAGCCATCCGTAACATTGGAGGGGGAACCCGCAAATGACAGCCCGAACCCAGCCGCACCACTCGACGCCGAACAATCTGACACAATCGGAGGCTCTGCCAATGAAATTACACCTTCAGCCCACGTAATAATGGCGGTTACCGCCCCATGGACAGAACCATTCCTAGACTACCTCACTAGGCAGGAACTCCCGGAGGACCAAAACGAGGCCCGCTGCATAGTGCGGCGATCTAAGGCCTACAGAGTCCATGAGGGAGAACTTTATAAGAAAAGCACTACCGGAGTCCTTCAAAGGTGCATCTCCGAAGAGGAAGGGCGGAACCTCCTGGCTGAAATTCATGCCGGACTCGGTGGTCACCACGCCGCTGCTTGGTCCCTTGTTAGCAAGGCTTTCCGTACAAGCTTTTACTGGCCGACGGCCCGAGCAAACGCTCAGGACCTAGTCCAACGATGCCCTGGTTGCCAACTTTTTGCCAACCAAAGCCATATGCCACCCACCGCACTCCAAACTATACCCATCACCTGGCCTTTTGCAGTCTGGGGGCTTGACATGGTCGGACCCCTTAAAGGTGGAACCCATAGGAAAAAATACTTACTGGTCATGGTGGATAAGTTCACCAAATGGATAGAAGCCAAGCCTATTAAAACGGACGAATCTGGACCTGTGATAGACTTCATATCCGGGGTTGTACACCATTATGGCGTCCCCCACAGCATCATAACCGACAACGATACAAACTTTACCGCCGACGAGGTAAAACTCTGGTGCAAAAACATGGGCATCAAGCTCGATTATGCTTCCGTCTATCACCCACAAACCAACGGCCAGGTCGAACGTGCAAATGGTCTTATCATGAGCGGCATTAAACCTAGACTGGTGCGGTCCCTTAAGGAATCTAACACACACTGGGTAGAGTAGCTCGACTCCGTGCTATGGGGGCTGCAGACCACGCCAAATCGCACCACCGGATACACACCATTTTTTATGGTGTACGGCGCAGAAGCAGTTCTGCCCTGCGACATAATTCATGACTCACCTAGAGTGCGCATGTACGAAGAAAGAGAAGCCGAGCTCGATCGGCAGGACAACTTGGACGCCTTGGAGGAGGAGCGCGATGTGGCAAAGGCCCGTTCCGCATTTTATCAATAGCAGGCCCGAAGATACCAAAGCAGAGAAGTACGGGCCAAAAATTACAATGTTGGCGAACTAGTTCTACGCCTGCCGGATAAGAAAAAGGACAAAAACTCAAGCCCAAGTGGGAAGGTTCATTCATAATCGACCAAGTCCTGACTGGTGGGGTGTACCGCCTGCGAGATGCGTCGAACAACCGACTCGAGCCGAACCCATGGAACGCCACCCGTCTCCGAAGATTCTATGCCTAGCGCCGGACTCTGTGTTCGTATCCTTCCTCTGTCCATCCCTTTTTTGTATTTTTCTATCCTACATTTCTCTCCTTCCCATTTTTTTTTCTTTCATAGCCCTTAAAGGCTCATCTAGTGACGCGCCACTCGCGCTCATTAAACCTGGGGGCTTCTTTAACAGAAGCTTATTTATACGGGCTTGACGCCCAACACATGCGTCAAACTTCCGCATGTACCTTTTTTCTTCACCATTATATGCATCGATATGACTTAAGTTTTGGACAAGCTGGGTTGCCTGGCTCCTGTGCTTACCCCAACGTTCCCGATTGTTCGGCTAGGCGGTAAAGGGAGCACCTCTGCGATTGTTACTGCCGGGTCAGCCGGATGTGTACCTCAGACTGGGTGAAGCCGAAAGCTAGCATTCTTAAGGGAATATTCTGTCGGTGAAATAAAAGATGATCTTTTTACTCATTTTATGCGCCCCCAGATGCTTTTTTTCTGCGTCTCTTCACGCAGTCCGGACATGCACCTTAGGGCATGCCTCCCAGCGAAAGGAACCCTTAATGGAACTATTCTCTCTGGAAGATGTTTCTTACTAACCATGTAATATAACATAACTAGTTGGGCACTTGTCTGATAAAGCACTGATGACCCCTACGCCTGGTCTCCATGCATACCCCGGTTTTCATATAACTGCTAGGGTATTCGGACATACTCCGGACGGTCAGGTCCCGAGGTTGAAGCGAAAAGGTCGGTAACGACAAACGATCTACAATCCGGCTAGAAGGCATTACACATGTCAATTCAAAATTACACAGTCATCCTGACTGATTGTATTCCTCTTCTATACCATCAAATAGGCTGTCTAATTTACAGTCCTGCTGGGAATACTTTGCGGCCAACTCTACTTGGCCGTATACTAAGCTTATAGGGATCTCCTTCCCATCAGGCCCCACTGGTCCGACCTCCGCCATGTGGTTTGGGTCAGACTTCGTAAAACGGGTCTTCACCATGGCCCAGGCCTCCCTAGCGCCTTGTCGGTAGGCCGATATCTTCCACAACCGGAAGCGCCGCCGAGCTCCCTTCAGCTTCTCCGCAAGCTCTCCAAGGCCCTCGGGCACGGAGTGGGCATGCCATAAGGCTTGGGCAATACCCCGCATCGCCTACCGAATTCGCTCGTGTAGTTGCAGGAGTTCGAGAAGAAGGTCACCCGTAGAACCGGGCATCTCCTCTACAGGACGACCTGTGAGCATACCTACAGACATTACTCTGTTAGTCGACTTCCTCGCTGAACTCTTTTTTCAAAGTTCGTTCAAGCACTTACTAAAAATGTCATGTCAAAGCCGCTGATTCTCCTTCGTGGAGTCCGACAGCTAGCCACGAACATCTTTAAGTTCGATGTCCAGCTTGGTGTTGGTGTCCTGAAGATCATTCTTCTCTCGCCTCACCTTTGTCAACGTACTCTCAACGGCCTTTAGCCGGCGTAAGAGTTGTTGCTTGTCCAGATCGAGTCCGGCGCCATCTGCAATATGATTTGTCAGATTTGCACCCACACCGCACAATACTAATCTTTCGAAGTGTATCTTACCTGAGGGGGTCTCTTTGGGCTCCCCTGCTGCAGCTAGTGCAGCCTCTAGATGGGCCTTGCACTTTTCCAGCTCCTGGGACAGTATGGTATTCTTCTCTGTAAGAAGCTGCATATTAAATGATCCTTAAATAAATTGGTCTAACTGCTTGAAGTCTCGGGGGCTACAGGCATCTATATATTTAACCAAAATTTTCTTACCCGTATGTCTTTTACATACTGCTCCGTGGCTCTGGCTAAACCATTTTGAGCGGCAAGGAGGTACGCATCTCCTGAATTCAAGGCATCTAAAGCCTCTTGGGAGAAACAAGCGTCGCGTAGAATTATCCGGCGATGCCTGTGGTTCATGGCACTCTCCACTTCAGAATTTGTGGCAGACAGCCTGCCCGCATCCTCTGTCGGAGGAGCGTCCGGTGCGCGCCTTGTGCTCGCCTCCGCTTCCTGGCCAGACGTTGGAGCCTGGCTGGTGGAGGCGCGATTGGCAACCTCTCTGGATGTAGTCCGGCGAGGTCTCTTCGTTCTGAAGGTAGCATGAATGTTAATATGCCCTAACAGAATAACTCCAGGGAAACAGAGGGTGCACTATACCTTTGCGCCGGCATCTCAGTTCGGACTACATTCCTTTTTGCCCCATGGGGCCCTGCGGCCCCTTGTTCGCTAGCCGCCGCAGGTTCGGCCTCCTGCCTCGGAAATCTCCCCTGCAAAACACGGTTGTCATCAGAAACACCGGGCTACGTAAGGGTGGAATCCCTTTCAAGGGAATAAGACCCCGGTTTCTGTCACCTAAGAGGCCTGGATTAACCCTGGGTAATCCGCCGTAATGGCTACCAAGGTATTATCCTTGCTTAGCTGATGGAACACCCCATCGATAAGCTCCACCGATATGTCCGGATCCTCTTCGGAGTCCGGATTGAGGGACCGTTCTGGGTCCTTGGGCTGTGGAGGGCGGCTATTTATATCCTTTACCTCCTGTCACAGTTCCTGCATTGAAGTCACCAGACTACCTATCTAACCATGGGAGTATAAAACAAACGGGCAAGCACAATTGTTCACTTACCCAACTTGGAGGATCGTACATACTGAATCCGGCCCGCGGGTTTACGTGGAGGAATTCCTCCTTTTCTCCCTTGTACAAAGAGGATAAGATCTTTACTAAGGCGGCGGCTGAGGCCGGCCCCTTACGACCGTAACGTGTGGCGTCATCCTCCCCGTTGAAATCCCACATGGGGTGGCCTCTATATTGAAGCAGCTGCACCCCCCGCATAATGCATGCCGCCATGACTCCAATCATGGTTAGTCCGGAATGAGCCAACAGTCTTATCCGGCCCATCAGGTAAAGGACGTCTCTGTCACTTTCTCTCTGAGAGCTCCGCAGACGCCAGCTCAAGCGTTTCTTCAATGGAGCACTATTGAACTCAGGGAGACCGACCCGGATAGGGTCCGGTAGCGGGACATCATCTATGTAAAACCATTCCGAAGGCCAGTCCTCGGACGCCTTCTTTGGGGTTCCGGATAGGTATCTGGTCCCGGCGATGCGCCATACTTCGGCTCCGCCCACTTGGTATATAGACCCCTCTTGAGAACGAGGCACCAGGCAGAATAACCTCTTCCACAGCGCGCAGTGAGCCTTAACGCCTAAAAATAGCCCGCAAAGGGCGACGAAACCCGCAATATGCAATACGGAGGCGGGAGTGAGATTGTGCAGCTGGAGGCCATAGAACTCCAGAAGCCCGCGGAGAAATGGATGAATTGGAAACCCCAGTACCCTTATTAGATAGGGGACGAGGCACACCCGCTCTCCTTTAGAAGGATTGGGGGTGATCTCCGCTTGTTTTCCGCCATTGTAGGTGGCGAGACCGGCTCGGACCGGGACCATGTATGCCCGAGGGAGAAATCCCTTGGCCTGAAGCGACACTAACTCTCTATGCGGGATGGTGCAACTCCCCCAGTCCCCGGGTTTGGGACCGGAGGGGCGAGGGGAGGAGCTGCGATGGCTGGTCATGTTGGAATGGACCTTTGCTGGAAGCGCTCTGATGATAACTCGCGGAAAGGAGAAGATGTGGTTTGGACCTAAATCCCCATCCCGTTAAATAGGCGGCTCGTTTATATGGCTAGGGGTGTGGATGTAAAAATGCCTCGGCATTTCACATTCGTTTGACACGTGGAAGACGGCCATTATTGGGCGTGGAAGCCGAGGAGCACTACATTACAAAAATCGGACATTATTCCTACAGGTACACAAGATTTGGAGAACAACCCGCCTTGCAATGCCGAACAATCTGCGCGCCGGACTCGTTGTCATTGAAGCCTGGTTCGGGGGCTACTGAGGGAGTCCTAGATTAGGGGGTGTTCGGGTAGCCGGACTGTACCTTCAGCCGGACTCAGGACTATGAAGATACAAGATTGAAGACTCCGTCCCGTGTCTGGATGGGACTTTCCTTGGCGTGGAAGGAAAGTTTGGCGATGCGGATATTCAAGATCTCCTACCATTGTAACCGACTCTATGTAACCCTAACCCTATCCGGTGTCTATATAAACCGGAGGGTTGTAGTCCGTAGGCAATCAACTCCATATACAACAATCATACCATAGGCTAGCTTCTAGGGTTTAGCCTCCTTGATCTCGTGGTAGATCTACTCTTGTACTACCTATATCATCAATATTAATCAAGCAGGAGGTAGGGTTTTACCTCCATCAAGAGGGCCCGAACCTGGGTAAAACATCGTGTTCCCTGCCTCATGTTACCATCCGGCCTAGACGCACAGTTCGGGACCCACTACCCGAGATCCGCCGGTTTTGACACCGACAATCGGGTCAACGACGGGCTGGCTCCTCACCAACCTACGTCCCTCGAAAGGTAGCACCTCCCAATACCAGCCCGGCGGAGCCTAGTCCCGGACGTGGCCCCTCTGATCAAGCCGGCCTCCTCCGTTGAGTCGATGACGAGGATGTGGGATCGGCATCCTCGACGTCGATGCGGGAATAATTGCTTGAACTAAAAAATAAACTAGTTCTATTAATTTTCTTGCTAAAAATAAACTACTGCTATAGTAAAATAAAGTAGTTTTATTAAATCAACTAGTTCAACTACTAATTAAGCACTTACTATAAATAAAATAAAGTAGTACTTACTAAAAATAAACTACTTCTATATATAGTAAAATAAAGTAGTTTTATTAAATCAACTAGTTCAACTACTAAGCACTTACTATAAATGAAATAAAGTAGAACTTGCTAAAAATAAACACTTCTATAGTAAAATGAAGTAGTTTTATTAAATCAACTAGTTCAACTACTAAGCACTTACTATAAATAAAATAAAGTAGTACTTACTAAAAATAAAGTTTTTTAACTAGTTCTATTAATTATCGCCCCCCCCCTCATGTCAAAGTTATCGGGGAGGGAGTATATCGACAATGACATACCCGATAAAAAATAAGAAGAGGAAGAAGAAGAAAAAAAAGAGGAGAAGAAAAAAAAAGGAGAAGGAGAAGGAATAGAGGAGAAGAAAAAAATAGATCTATTTTTTTCTTCTCCTCTATTCCTTCTCCTTTTCCTCTTTTTTTCTTCTTCTTCGTCCTCTTCTTATTTTTCTTCTTCTTCCTTCTTCCTCTTTTCTTCCTCTTTTCTTCTTTCCTTAATTTATTTCCTCGACGACCCTAACCCTAAACAGTACAACTAACTACAACGACTTCGCTTGCATACATATGAACAAATATGATCGATCATCTATGAACAATATAAAAACATCATATGATATATGAACAAAAAAATCACATCTATGAAAAAAACCATCTAATCATATATTTTTTATGGTGGCCACGGCGGCGGCGGTGGTGA
>NC_041384.1:3908963-3945160 GCF_002162155.2 Triticum dicoccoides | reverse complement strand
GAACAATATAAAAACATCATATGATATATGAACAAAAAAATCACATCTATGAAAAAAACCATCTAATCATATATTTTTTATGGTGGCCATGGCGGCGGCGGTGGTAACGGGGGGCAAGGCAGGGGCGCGGGGGCTGGGGCTCACTGGGGGCGGCGTCGGCGATGGCGCGGACTGGGGCGGTGACGATGCGGGGCGGCGCGGACCGGGGCGATGACCGACGCGGGGTTGATACGTCTCCAACGTATCTTTAATATTTTATTGCTCCATGCTATATTATCTACTGTTTTGGACATTATTGGGCTTTATTATTCACTTTTATATTATTTTTGGGACTAACCTATTAACCAGGGGCCCAGCCCAGAACCATTGTTTTTTTCCTATTTCAGAGTTTCACAGAAAAAGAATATCAAACGGAGCCAAAACCCTAATTCCACCGCCGCAACCTTCTATACCCACGAGATCTCATCCTGGGCCTGTTCCGGAGCTCCGCCGGAGGGGGCATCGATCACGGAGGGCTTCTACATCATCACCATAGCCCCTCCGATGAAGTGTGAGTAGTTACCTCAGACCTTCGGGTCCATAGTTATTACCTAGATGGATTCATCTCTCTTTTTGGATCTCAATACAATCTTCTCCCCCTCCCTCATGGAGATCTATTCGATGCAATCTTCCTTTTGCGGTGTGTTTGTTGAGATCGATGAATTCTGGGTTTATGATCAAGTTTATCTATGAACAATATTTGAATCTTCTCTGAATTATTTTATGTATGATTGGTTATCTTTGCAAGTCTCTTCGAATTATCAGTTTGGTTTGGCCTACTAGATTGATCTTTCTTGCAATGGGAGAAGTGCTTAGCTTTGGGTTCAATCTTGCGGTGTCCTTTCCCAGTGACAGTAGGGGCAGCAAGGCACGTATTGTATTGTTGCCATCGAGGATAACAAGATGGTTTTTTTATCATATTGCATGAATTTATCCCTCTACATCATGTCATCTGCTTAAGGCGTTACTCTGTTTTTATGAACTTAATACTCTAGATTCATGCTGGATAGCGGTCGATGAGTGGAGTAATAGTAGTAGATGCAGGCAGGAGTCGCACTAGTAGAAAACAGGGCTTTGGTCCAGGCCGGGTCAGCCCATTAGTCCCGGTTCAGTCCAGAACCGGGACCAATGTGGGCATTGGTCCCGGTTCGTGAGCCCAGGGGGCCGGCCGGGCCACGTGGGCCATTGGTCCCGGTTCATCTGGACCTTTTGGTCCCGGTTGGTGGGATGAACCGGGACCAATGGGCCTTGCTCCTGGCCCACCACCATTGGTCCCGGTTGGTGGCTTGAACCGGGACCAAAGGCTCCCCTTTAGTGCCGGCTCAAGTCACCAACCGGGACCAATGAGGTGCCTATATATACCCCTCGCTCGCGAGCAGAGCACCCCAGTGCTCTGTTTTTCTCTGGCCGAGGGGGAGAGGGCTTGGTGGTGCTCTAGCTCACCTCCTATGCACACAAGGTGTTCGATGGAATGCCCGAGCCACACTACTTAAGCTTTCTCCTCTCCAAGCTCGACCTCCAAGCTCCATTTTCCATAATATTTGTCTAGGTTTAGCGGTCCGTCACGCCCCGTCCCCGTCTTCACCGCCGTTGATCACCCGCACCGAGCTCATCGCCGGCACCACCGTGGTGAGCCTCTTGTTCTTATCTTCTTTCTGAAAGGAAAAATATTCTTACTTGTATGTTTACATAGATACTTGTATTATTTTCTTACTTTTATTATTGCATCTTATATAGAGCGATGGTTTTGGTATCCGCCCCCGTCGGCCCTTGTCCTGTCTATGATTCGGATGTGGTATATATATTATCTTTATAACTATTGGTTCATTTATTTTTTATGAAAATTATGCCGACCAACGTGACATAGATTTTTTTTATGTAGGATGTATGTGACTCGGAAATGCCAACCGACCCTATGTTGAGAGGTTAAATTTAGTTGAAGAAGAAAACAATTTGTTGAAGGAAAAAATAAAAAAAATTGAGGAGGAGAAGATGATATTGGAGTTGCATGTTGCGGACGTCGTCGATGATCACAAGATCAAGATGGATGCAATGCGCTTGAAGATTAGAAAGATTAGAAAATATGCCATTCATACCGAGGCTTGGTATCATTATGCCGTTGGATCAATTGTTACCTTGGTTGCGATTATGATCGCATTTGTTTTCGCATTGAAATGTTTTACATAGTTTCAATGTATGGTTTAATTAATTAGATGCTCTGGAGAGTTATATGTTGTTAGATGAGAACTATGTATGCACTTTGGTTTTAATGTGATGATGAACTTCTATTAATTTGGACACTTAATTATATATAATGCACGCAGATGAACCGGCAATGGATGTACGGTGACAGACACACCCGCGAGTACATTAAGGGCGTGCATGAGTTTCTCGATGCGGCTGAGGCAAACAAGCAGAATGGTTTTATGTGTTGTCCATGCACTGAATGTGGGAATAGGAGGTCTTACTCTAACCGGAAAATCCTTCACTCCCACCTGCTTTACAAGGGTTTCATGCCACACTATAATGTTTGGACGAGGCACGGAGAAATAGGGGTTATGATGGAAGACGACGAAGAAGAAGAGTACGATGACAACTATGTGCCCCCTGAATACGGTGATGCTGCAACGGGGGGAGCTGGTGAAGATCAAGAGGAACCAGACGATGTGCCCAATGATGCTGCAATGGGTGAAGCTGCTGAAGATCAAGAGGAACCAGACGATGTGCCCGATGATGATGATCTCCGCCGGGTCATTGTCGATGCAAGGATGCAATGCGAAAGTCAAAAGGAGAAGCTGAAGTACGATCGCATGTTAGAGGATCACAAAAAAGGGTTATACCCCAATTGCGAAGATGGCAACACAAAGCTCGGCACCGTACTGGAATTGCTGCAGTGGAAGGCAGAGAATGCTGTGGCTGACAAAGGATTTGAGAAGCTACTGAAAATATTGAAGAAGAAGCTTCCAAAGGATAACGAATTACCTGGCAGTACATACGCAACAAAGAAGGTCGTATGCCCTCTAGGATTGGAGGTGGAGAAGATACATGCATGCCCTAATGACTGCATCCTCTACCGCGGTGCATACAAGGATCTGAACACATGCCCGGTATGCGGTGCATTGCGGTATAAGATCATACGAGATGACCCTGGTGATGTTGACGGCGAGCCCCCCAAGAAGAGGGTTCCTGCGAAGGTGATGTGGTATGCTCCTATAATACCACGGTTGAAACGTCTGTTCAGAAATGAAGAGCATGTCAAGTTGATGCGATGGCACAGTGAGAACCGAAAGAAAGATGGGAAGTTGAGAGCACCCGCTGACGGGTCGCAGTGGAGAAAAATCGAGAGAAAGTACTGGGATGAGTTTGCAAATGACCCAAGGAATGTATGGTTTGCTTTAAGCGCGGATGGCATTGATCCTTTCGGGGAGCAGAGCAGCAATCACAGCACCTGGCCCGTGACTCTATGTATGTATAACCTTCCTCCTTGGATGTGCATGAAGCGGAAGTTCATTATGATGCCAGTTCTCATCGAAGGCCCTAAGCAACCCGACAACGAAATTGATGTGTACCTAAGGCCATTAGTTCAAGAACTTTTATAGCTGTGGAATGGAAACGGTGTACATACGTGGGATGAGCACAGACATGAGGAATTTAACCTTAAGGCGTTGATGTTCGTGACCATCAACGATTGGCCCGCTCTCAGTAACCTTTCAGGACAGACAAACAAAGGATACCACGCATGCACGCACTGTTTAGATGACACTGAAAGTATATACCTGGACAAATGCAGGAAGAATGTGTACCTGGGCCATCGTCGATTTCTTCTGACCAACCATCAATGTCGAAAGAAAGGCAAGCATTTCAAAGGCAAGGCAGATCACCGGAAGAAGCCCGCAGTGCGCACCGGTGATCACGTGCTTGCTATGGTCAATGATTTACACTACGTAATCTTTGGAAAGGGTCCCGGTGGACTAGCTGTTCCGAATGACGCTGAGGGACACGCACCCATGTGGAAGAAGAAATCTATATTTTGGGACCTACCTTACTGGAAAGACCTATAGGTCCACTCCTCAATCGACGTGATGCACGTGACGAAGAACCTTTGCGTGAACCTGCTAGGCTTCTTGGGCGTGTATGGGAAGACAAAAGATACACCTGAGGCACGGGAGGACCTTCAACGTTTGCACGAAAAAGACGGCATGCCTCCGAAGCAGTATAAAGGTCCTGCCAGCTACACTCTTATGAAAGAAGAGAAAGAAATCTTTTTTGAATGCCTGCTCAGTATGAAGGTCACGACTGGCTTCTCGTCGAATATAAAGGGAATAATAAATATGCCAGAGAAAAAGTTTCAGAACCTAAAGTCTCATGACTGCCACGTGATTATGACGCAACTGCTTCTGGTTGCATTGAGGGGGCTTCTACCGGAAAGCGTCCGATTAGCCATTGTGAAGCTATGTGCATTCCTCAATGCAATCTCTCAGAAGGTGATCGATCCAGAAATCGTACCAAGGCTAAGGAGTGATGTGGCGCAATATCTTGTCAGTTTCGAGCTGGTGTTCCCACCATCCTTCTTCAATATCATGACGCACGTCCTAGTTCATCTAGTCGATGAGATTGTCATCCTGGGGCCCGTATTTCTACAAAATATGTTCCCCTTTGAGAGGTTCATGGGAGTCCTAAAGAAATATGTCTGTAACCGCGCTAGGCCAGAAGGAAGCATCTCCATGGGCCATCAAACAAAGGATGTTATCGGGTTTTGTGTTGACTTCATTCCTGGCCTTAAGAAGATAGGTCTCCCTAAATCGCCGTATGAGGGGAGACTGACTGGAAAAGGCACTCTTGGAAGAGACTCAATAATATGTAGGGACGGATATTCTTGGTCTCAAGCAAACTACACAGTTCTACAGAACTCTACCTTGGTGACCCCGTATGTCGATGAACACAAGAACAGTCTGCGCTCCAAACACCTGGAGCAGTGCGACGACTGGATTACATGTGAACACATCAGGACTTTCAGCAGTTGGTTGGAAACACGTCTCAGAGGTGACAACATTGTTTATGATGAGTTGTACTTGTTGTCCAGGGGACCATCTTTGACTGTATTGACTTACAAAGGATACGAGATAAATGGGAATACATTTTACACAATTGCCCAAGATCAAAAGAGCACCAACCAAAACAGCGGTGTCCGCTTTGATGCAGCAACCGAGAGCGGAAAGGACACATATTATGGTTACATAGTGGACATATGGGAACTTGACTACGGACCTGATTTTAAGGTCCCTTTGTTTAAGTGCAAATGGGTCAATCTGTTAGGCGGCAGGGTACAGGTAGACCCACAGTACGGAATGACAACAGTGGATCTGAAAAATCTTGGGTACACTGACGAACCGTTCGTCCTAGCCAATGATGTGGCACATGTTATCTATGTGAAGGACATGTCTACCAAACCGAGAAAAAGAAAAGATAAGAAGCGAATACATCATACGATGAGCCAGAGCGCCACATAGTTCTTTCAGGAAAAAGGGACATCCTGTGAGTGGACGGCAAGACAGGCATGTCTGAAGATTATGAAAAGTTTCATGAAATTCCACCCTTCAATGTCAAGGCTGACCCAAGCATCCTGATAAACAATGAAGATTATCCATGGTTACGGCGCAATAAGCAAATAACACAAGCGAAGAAAAAGTGAAGACTTTCTCCCGCAACTATTTTGAGGACCTCCGGCTTAACCACCCTACCGGTGAAGGGGAGACTAGGCTGGGGTCTGCGCTGAAGACTCCATGCCTATGGCGGAAGGAGCTCATCAACCTTCCAAATTGGACGCCTCTGCCTCCTCCTCCTCCGGCAAGACAGGGCACTCCGCCTCCTCCACCGCCTCCTCCTCCGGCGAGTCAGGGCACTCCGCCTCCTCCACCGCCTCCTCCTCCGGCGAGTGACGATCAGGGCACTCAACCGGCTCCTTCTCCACCGCGTGGCAGCACTCCGCCTCCTTCTCTGCCTGCACCGACGCGCCCGAGCAGCCAGCCTCCTCCTTCTCCGCCTCGTCAGCAAGGGCGGAAGAGACCTGTCGCCGCTCCGGCTGCTCCGGCGCATCGTAGTCCTTCTCCTCTGCCTTATAAGCAAGTAAAGAAGACAACCGCTCCGTCTGCTCGGCCGGCGTCTAGCAGTACAGCAAGTGGCGGGAGGAAATACAGATTTGGTCCTTCTCTGAAGACTCCACAGAAGTTACCATACGAGAGGACCCTAGAGGAGAACGCCGAGATCGCACGAGAAGAAGTGAGGAACTACTTTGAAGGGGTGAAAGCAAAGAAACATCCACCTCCGGAGGAGGTGAAAGCGAAGCGCACTCTGGCTGCCCTGACAAAACCACCCAAGTCTCCGCCAAAAGGAAACTATGAGCGCATTATTGGAAAGGAATTTGCCAAAGCGGAGCGGTCGGGAAGTACTGTCAGTGATCAAAGGCTGAAAGAACGACGAGCTGGGAAACAAATTGCCCAGCTCGGCGAACAAGCGAATCAATCGTGCCCCCCGCTCAAGGTGCCTAGCGACAATGTCGCTAATGATCCGAGGATGGTGCCCGGTTATAGAAATCTTGGCGATTACCTGCCCGACGATGTACATTATGATTTCATGGAGGTGCAGATACAAAGATACGAGTACGGGAAGCCTCTCGTCAAAGATGAAAGATCTCTATGAACGATGATGCGAAGATTGCATGATTGGTACTTGAAAATCTGCAGAGACTCTGGGGGGAGGAGTACTTTGTATGTGAAAGTTAAAAAGGAGCATGACCTCGTTGAAATTGAACTGTTGCCTGTTCCATTTGAGGAGTTCTTTCAGTTTTTAAATCAATTGGCCCTCGATAAACCAACGGTCGCCTGCTACTGTCTGTAAGTAGTACTACTTCTGTCATTAAGTCTCTCTATATAGCTCAGCTCTTTCATTGCATGTATTTATAATCATCCTCACTATATTATGCAGATTGAAGATCGCCGAATTGAAGAAAAGACAAGTCAGTGATATTGGGTTCATTAACACATATCTCATAGATGCAACTCAAGTTAAATTTCATGCCGCAGCTACCGAGGCCAACTTGTTACGATCGTTGGTAATAAATGAAAACAAAGATATAACACTCTTTCCTTACAACTTCAAGTGAGTGTTACTGTCTTGTGCGTATTCGGTTTCCCTTATATATTAGTCAAGGTTATAGTAATGTAATTGATGAGTTATGCATGCGTGTGCAGTTTCCACTATATTCTCCTAGAGATTAAGCTTGAGCAGGGACTAGTAACCGTCTTAGACTCAAGACGAAAAGATCCCCAGGACTATGCAGACATGACTCAAATACTCGAGAAGTAAGTTAAATCGATCATTATCCACCATATCAGCAACTTTGTTCATTTCCTGATATATCAAGTAATTGTTTTCTTTGTCCAGCAGGGTTTGGAGAAAATTCACCAGAAAAGCTCCGGGACTGCCGAAGGAGCTGCAATTTAGACACCCGAAAGTAAGTACTATAGTAGCATGTTCCACGCATCTACTAGTGATTCAAGTGCTAGTTTCATAAATACCATTTGGCATTCTTGCTTATCAGTTTGATTGACCTCTATTTCTTGTAAAGTGGTTGTGGCAGGAACAAGGGAATGATTTCTGTGGATACTACATTTGCGAGTCCATCCGCCACACGACCTGTGAGCGGGGCTACACTGACGAACAATATGAAGTACGTAAATAACAACATTCACAATTTTATTTTATTACCATCATTCGTGTTGAGTTTCATTCATTCATATATATATGTATTGACCCCCTTCTTTAAATTAGATGTTTCGGAAGCGGGATGAACTCCTAGAATCAGCTCGCATGCGAGCAATTCAAGAGGAATTGGCAGCATTCTTTCTTGACCACGTGATCGCTGAAGACGGTGAATACTATGTGGACCCTGAGTCCGTATGATTATATTTGTAAGAGATAATTATTGTATATATGTAGCCGGTAGTGTCAGATAGATATACGAGAACTTGTTGTTCGACCAATCTCTCAGAGAAGGAGAGGTGGTCGATATCACTTCTCTCTGTATGCATATATGTTCATGACGATCTTCTGTTTCCTTCGTTTGCTTACTAGCTAGCTAGCGTGTCTAGTCCTCTCTATACGGATGTATAGTACGTAGCGTCGACCAAGCACGGACATAAGAGAGGACACTTCTCTCTATTAATTATAGCTAGCTAACACAATATATGAAACACCTAAATTAACCCCCCAAAACCCCCAACCCCCCCCCCCCTTTCAAAAAAAAACAAAAACCCCAGCCATAGAAATGCTGACGTGTGGATGCCTATTGGTCCCGGTTGGTGCCACCAACCGGGACCAAAGGGTCTCCTGCCTAGGCTCCGCGCACAGGCCATGTGGAGGCCCATCTGTCCTGGTTCTGGATTGAACCGGGACTAAAGGGACAGGACATTAGTACCGACCCTTTAGTCCCGGTTCCAAAACCAGGACAAAAGGCCCTTACGAACCGGGACAACAGGACCTTTTTCTACCAGTGTCGGTCTACTTGTCTCGGACGTGATGCCTATATATATGATCATACCTAGAAATTCTCATAAGTATGCTCAATTCTGTCAATTGCTCAACAATAATTTGTTCACCCACCGTAAAATAATTATGCTCTTGAGAGAAGCCACTAGTGAAACCTATGGCCCCCGGGTCTATCTTCATCATATTAATCTTCCAACACTTAGTTATTTACTTTGCTTTTTTACTTTGCTTTTATTTTACTTTGCATCTTTATCACAAAAATACCAAAAATAGTATCCTATCATATCTATCAAATCTCACTCTCGTAAGTGACCGTGTAGGGATTGACAACCCCTTATCGCGTTGGTTGCAAGGATTTATTTGTTTTGTGTAGGTACGAGGGACTCGCGCGTAGCCTCCTACTGGATTGATACCTTGGTTCTCAAAAACTAAGAGAAATACTTATGCTACTTTGCTGCATCACCCTTTCCTCTTCATGGAAAAACCAACGCAGTGCTCAAGAGGTAGCATCGGTTCGTGGCAGCAACCGGGACCAAAGCACCCCTTTAGTCTCGGTTGGAGCCACCAACCGAGACCAAAGGTCGCTTTTCAGCAGCCCAAAGGGCGGGAAGTAGAGGCCTTTGGTCCCGGTTGGAGCCACAAACCGGGACTAAAGGGTGCGCATTGGTACCGGTTGTTGGCATGAACCGGTACCAATGTACGCCTTTAGTACTGGTTGGTGGCACCAACCAAGACTAAAGGCCTTGTGCTGCCCGCATCGCAGCACGAAAGTTTTGTCCCACCTCGCTAGCTGAGGGAGCTTGAGAGTGGTTTATAAGCCCCACTCCCGCTGCCCTCTCGAGCTCCTCTCAAATGCAGGCTTTCGGGCCTAAACACATTGTATCTGCCTGTGGTCCTATTTGGCCTTCTACGGGCATGAATCCTTGCCCATGGGTTGGTTTCTAGTCGTATTCAGGCCATGGTGGCCCAGTAGGTGGCATTTTTTTATTTTTTCCTAGTTTAGTTCTTTTCTTTTTTGCTTTATTTATTCATTTTGTTTCTACTTACAACAAAATACTTATTTATTTTTTTATTTTGTTTCTAATTACTTATTTATTTTATTTTATGATAATTCTTTTTGCTATTAAAGTTTCTAACAAAAAAAGTTATTTATGAAAATTCTTTTTGCTTTTAATGATTTTAAACAGAAAAAACTTTGATAATTTTAGTTGCATCAATTTTATATAATTTTAGTTTCAGTAATACTAGAGGTTGCTTATAATGTTTTGAACAGAAAATACGTTGATAATTTTAGTTTCATAAATTTTATTTATGTTATTAAAGTTTATCTTATTTTGTTTCTACTTATATATTTTATTAAAGTTTAGTTTATTCTGTTTCTAATTACTTATTTATTTATTTTTATGATATTTGTTATTTTCCATGCATTTATGGATTATTTCATGAGACCATGAAATTGAAAAGCACTACAAATGAACTCTGGAAAGGTTGAAAGTTGGCATGGTATCATCATTTCACCCACATAGCATATGCAAAAACTAGAGAGGGTTACGGCAAAAACTAGATGCACTTCGTGTACAAAACGGACAATCTGTTTCAAAGTATCAGGATTTCTTACAGAAACTCGTCTGTTACAACAGCCATTTCATATGAAGTATGAAAAGGTTGAAAGTTGGCATGGTATCATCATAATAGTTGTGGAGAGAAAGTCTTCACTTTTTTTTCGCTTGTGTGCTTTGCTTATTGCGCCGTAACCATGGATAATTTTCATCGTTTATCAGGATGCTTGGGTCAGCCTTGACATTGAAGGGAGGAATTTCATGAAACTTTTCATAATCTTTAGACATGTCTGTCTTGCCCTCCACTCCCACAATGTCCCTTTTTCCTGAAAGAACTATGTGGCGCTTTGGCTCATCGTATGATGTATTCACTTCCTTATCTTTTCTTTTTCTCGGTTTGGTAGACATGTCCTTCACATATATAACCTGTGCCACATCATTGGTTAGGACGAACGGTTCGTCAGTGTACCCAAGATTGTTCAGATCCGCTGTTGTCATTCTGTACTGTGGGTCTACCTGTACCCCGCCTCCTGATAGATTAACCCATTTGCACTTAAACAAAGGGACCATAAAATCATGTCTATAGTCAAGTTCCCATATGTCCATTATGTAACCATAAGATGTGACCTTTCCCCTCTCGGTTACTGCATCAAAGCGGGCACTGCTGTTTTGGTTGGTGCTCTTTTGATCTTGGGCGATTGTGTAAAATGTATTCCCATTTATCTCGTATCCTTTGTAACTCAATACAGTCGAAGATGGTCCCGTGGACAACGAGTACAACTCATCACAAACAGTGGTTTCACCTCTGAGACGTGTTTCCAACCAAGTGCTGAAAGTCCTGATGTGTTCACATGTAATCCAGTCGTCACACTGCTCCAGGTGTTTGGAGCGTAGACTGTTCTTGTGTTCATCAACATACGGGGTCACTAAGGGAGTCCTGGATTAGGGGGTGTTCAGATAGCCGGACTATAACCTTTGGTCGGACTCTTGGACTATGAAGATACAAGATTGAAGACTTCGTCCCGTGTCCGGATAGGACTTTCCTTGGCGTGGAAGGCAAAGTTGGCGATACGGATATGTAGATCTCCTCCCATTGTAACCGACTCTGTGTGACCCTAACCCTCTCCGGTGTCTATATAAACTGGAAGGTTTTAGTCCATAGGACGAACAACAATCATACCATAGGCTAGCTTCTAGGGTTTAGCCTCTCTGATCTCGTGGTAGACCTACTCTTGTACTACCCCTATCATCAATATTAATCAAGCAGGAGTAAGGTTTTACCTCCATCGAGAGGGCCCGAACCTGGGTGAAAACATCGTGTCCCTTGTCTCCTGTTACCATCCGACTAGACGCACAGTTCGGGACCCCCTACCTGAGATCCGCCGGTTTTGACACCGACATTGGTGCTTTCACTGAGAGTTCCTCCGTGTCATCACTTTTAGGCCCGATGGCTCCTCCGATCATCAACAACGATGCGGTCCAGGGTGAGACTTTTCTCCCCGGACAGATCTTCGTATTCGGCAGCTTCGCACTACGGGCCAACTCGCTTGGCCATCTGGAGCAGATCGAAAGCTACGCCCCTAGCCATCAGGTCAGATTTGGAAGTTTGAACTATGCGGCTAATATCCAGAGGGACTTGATCTTCGACGGATTTGAGGCACAGCCGAGCGCGCCGCACTATCACGATGGGCATGATCTAGCTCTGCCGCCAAACAGTGCCCTGGAGGACGCACCCGTATCCGCTCCGACCCTTAGTTTGGAGCCGACTGCGCCAATCGAGGACGGCTGGCTGGACACCGCCTCGGGGGCTGCAATCTATACGGCGATCGAGCCGAACACCAGTCTTATCCTCTGCAAAGCCCGTGACTCCAAGGTGCCGGACTCCTCTCCGGACTCCGAGCCCTCCGCGCCCTTGCCAATCTAACCCGTTTGGGCGCCGATCATGGAATTCACCGCCGCTGATATTTTTCAGCACTCGCCCTTTGGCGATATTCTAAATTCAATAAAGTCTCTCTCTTTGTCAGGAGAGCCCTGGCCGGATTATGGCCAACAGGATTGGGATGTGGACGACGAAGAAATTCGACGCCCACCCACCACCCAATTCATAGCCACTGTCGATGATTTAACCGACATGCTGGACTTTGACTCCGAAGACATCGACGGTATGGACGACGATGTAGGAGACGAACAGGAACCAGCGCCTATAGGGCACTGGACAACCACCTCATCTCACGATGTATCCATGGTGGACACACCTAAAGGAAGAAACAACGAGGAACAAAGGGACACAACGAGGGATCGTTCCCTCGAAAAGCAGTCAAAGCGGCGACGTAAGCTCCGCTCCAAGCCCCGCCTCGACAGAGACAGCAGCCATACAGACCCGGCCATAGAGCAGGGCGAACCGGTGGACGACGAACATGCCATCGAGCAACCGTCCGAACAGAGCAACTTGGATAAACAAACCGAACAACCTGTCACCGGTGGAGATAACAGTCCGGACGACCTCACGCCGGACAAATTGCTGGAGCAGAAGAACAAACACAAAAGACTCGTCACCACTGCACCTAGCCTGAAAAAGCAGAAGTGGAAGCTCAAAACAGCGGAAGATGCACTCAGAACTGGATGGAGCAAAGTACTCAACACCGCAGACAAATACGGCGATAGTCGCCACACAAAGAGCTACCCGAAGCAAAAGCTACTGCCCAAATTTGATGAGGAGGCCCTAGAGACCCAAAAATCAAAAAAATAAGGAAGCCACCCGGTCGGATAAATGACCCCATGGCCAACATAGAACGGCATATGGCGCCGCACACAAATCAACACGTGATCCACCCAAGGATTCGCATCACAAAGACGGCCCAGCCAGATCTATCTATGGGCCAAGAAAGCAAGCTCTAGTAAGCAATGCAGCACAACAAATATCTGAACAACACGGCACACCCAAGTATAGGGGTGCCGCACACCCCCTATGTTTCATCGATGAGGTGCTAGACCATGAATTTCCAGCGGGATTCAAGCCCGTAAACATAGAGGCGTACGATGGAACAACATACCCTGGAGTCTGGATTGAGGATTATATCCTCCACATACACAAGGCCAGAGGAGACGACCTCCACGACATAAAATACTTGCCCCTCAAGCTCAAAGGGCCAGCCCGGCATTGGCTTAAAAGCCTTCCCGAAAACACCATTGGAAGTTGGGAAGAGAACGAGGATGCTTTTCGAGAAAATTTTCAAGGGACCTATGTCCGACCTCCGGATGCAGACGATTTAAGCCATATAACTCAACAGCCCGGAGAGTCAGCCCGGAAACTCTAGAACAGATTTCTTACTAAAAAGAACCAGATAGTCGACTGTCCGGACGTCGAAGCCTTAGCAGCTTTCAAACACAGCGTTCGAGATGAATGGCTCGCCAGACACCTCGGCCAAGAAAAGCCAAGAACAATGAACGCATTAACAAGCCTCATGACCCGCTTTTGCACGGGAGAGGACAGCTGGTTGGCACCAGCGACCCAAGTACATCCGAAGTCAGGGATGGAAACGGGAAACTGCGACGCAACAAGGAACAACGCCGTAATAAGGAAAGCAGCTCGAAGAGCACGATAGTCAACGTCGGATTCAAAAGCTCTCGGTAGAATCAGAAAAAGCTGCCCCTCAAGGATAACAGGGACGAGCTATCTAACCTAAACAAAATCTTGGATAAGATATGTCAAATCCACAGCACCCCCGGGAAGCCTGCAAACCATACCCATAGAGAATGTTGGGTCTTCAAGCAATCCGGCCAACTCAACACTGAACACAAGGGGCTCGACACTCCAAGTGAGGACGATGACGAACCCCAAAAGCAGAGCACCGAGAAACAAAAGAATTTCCCACAAGAAGTCAAAACAGTAAACTTACTTCACATGACAAAAGGAGTGGCGCCTATAGAGATATGCGCCATACGGCCCATCCCAAAGGAGTCTCGCCACTGGTTGTCAAAACCGATCACCTTCGACCATCAGGATTACTCTACAAGTATCGGGAACGCAGGCTGGACTGCCTTGATATTAGATCAGATAATAGACGGACTCCACTTTACACATGTCCTGATGGACGGCGGCAGTGGTCTAAACCTGCTATATCAGGACACAATCCGCAAAATGGGGATAGACCCAACAAAAATTTGCCATAGCAACACTTCCTTTCAAGGAGTAACGCTAGGCACGGATGCCCATTGCAGGGGTTCTCTCCGGCTAGAAGTTATGTTCGGCTCCCTTGATAACTTCCGCCGCGAAAAGCTAACCTTCCACATCGCCCCTTTTTCAAGTAGCTATCAAGCACTCCTGGGACGAGAGGCCTTCGCCCGCTTTAATGCAATACCGCATTATGCATCTCTTACGCTTAAGATGCCCAGTTCACGAGGCATCATATGACTAAAGGGAAACATTGAGTGTTCCCCCCGCACGGAAGACTGTGCGGCTGCCTTGACAGCCACACACTAAAACGGCTTCGCCAATCAAAGCACCTAAATAGGTCGTCAAGACCACGGACGCGGCTCGACGAGTCTGACATAAACATACAATTGATAAAGGCTTAATAGCCGTACACCCCCTTACAAGGGGCTCCCCGCATGCAAAACAAGAGACAATAAGGCTCAGTTTTACTCATTTTTTGAATTATACTTTGTTTATTTAGTATAACGTACATTTTGCACGACCCTTTTTCAACTAAGTTCTTCTCTTCTACAGATGAACACCGTGCTACACCCGTCCAGGATATGGCACAACGGAGACACAGGCGCAGACATGCAGCAGGGACCCGTTCGAAGGATTCTTTTTAGATTAAGACCCTACGTAAACCTTTTTTACTGTCTCTTGTTGATACACGTCCCCCGGATTCTCAGTATAGCCGAGGAGGAGGCTAGCGTCTTGGCATGTGGCCACGTTAGAATTTTGCACGTACCTGGACACCAGGGGCTTATTACCAAGGGCGCTGTTCCGCCCGTTTTCATAAAAGACCGAATACCTTAGGGAGTGTTCGACGTCGCGAGTTTGGACTTATATGCATCAGCTCCGAATCATGTCTTTGGTAAAATGTTGGGTTTGCCCGGCTCCTGTGTTTTGCTGCCTTACGTTCCGCTCTATCGGCTAAGGTGACACAAGGAGAACTACTGCGATTGTGCCCCGGTTCAGCCACGCGAGCACCTCAGTAGAGAAAGCCGAAAACTGACTGTCATGATATAGCGTGAGACTGGTCAACCACTCGATGACCCGCCGAAATCTTTAGGATTCCTTCGTATTAACGAAGGGTCATTTCCCGGCCAGGCACACACGCGCCCCGAATTCGGGTGAGCGCGGTGCCCCCAGGGGCTATATAGTAGCCCCACTGGCAAACTCCTATGGCTAAGTGAAAGTGATAAAGCATTATAGTCTGGTTGATTAGTTTGCTGCGCTATCACCTCCTTAATGGGACTAAGACGTTGGATCAAGTGTGAAAATGCGCCTTCTGCGAACACCCCCGCATTATATGCGTGGGGGCTGAAGCCAAAGACTGCCATCTTTCAGGTTATATACACATATACATTAACGGCCGCACAGGAGGTGTTTTGAATTCTTGAAGGCACAAGTATCAAAAGCTTTTATATTTGATCAAAACATTGTTTTACAATAATACATGTTATTCGAACATAATATCCTTCGAGCACCGCGTCTCTATTAAACGAGCGCCCTGCAGAACTTTCTGAAAATAGTGCTTGGCAGGTACTCAGCTCCCGTCCGAGTCGTGGGATGCAATAGCAGTGGCCTTCATCTCCGCCTAGTATGTTTTGACACGGGCAAGAGCCATCCGCGCACCCTCTATGCATGCTGACCTCTTCATTGCATTGATATGCGGCACCGCACCAAGGAACTACTGCACCAAGCTAAAATAACTTTTTGGCTCAGGCCTTTCTGGCCACAGATGACTCACGACATACTTCATGGCGAGTTCGGATAACCTATTCAGCTCGGCCCATTCGGCTAAATGATCGGTTAATGGAAGTGGACGCTCCGGATTGTGGAAGTGCGACCAGAAGAGCTTTTCCACTTCGCGATCCTTTTGATCTCGGAAGTGTTTGGCCGCGTCCGCGACACTCGCCGCCAAATCCAGATAAGGGTCCGTCGTACTCCATAACCGGTCCAACGGAGCATATTTAGGATCCCCGAACATCATCCGCAGCATAAAGGGCTTTCCAGCCGCGATATCTCCGGCCTGACGTAGCTCCTCCTTCATAGCTCTCATTGCAGAGCGATCATCCTTGGCTTCTGTAGTGGCCTTCTCTAGGTCCGTCTGTTCCTCCTGATCTTCTTTCTCAAGAAGCTTGCAGCGGTCGGCAGTGCTCTTCAACTTTACAGCCATCTCGGCCATTTCCTTTCTGCTTTGGCAATGGGCAGCCTGTTCGGCTTTCAGCTCTTCAACCGCCTTTAAGGCAGCAGCATCGCTTTTCCTGGCCTGCTCCTTGGCCCGGGCAAGTTCCGCCCGAAGGTTCTCCATGGCAGCGGCACCATCTGCATCAAGCACACATGATGTAAGATACGGGCATCAAGCTTCTCTTACCAGGTGTCTCCGGAGAAATTACATACCCTGTGCCTCGTCAAGCCGCTTGTTGACAAGCGCGATGTCGGCATCTACCACGTCAAGTTGCCGCTTTAGTTCGGCAAATTCATCAGTCCGGCTAGCCACCGGACACTTCGCCACCTACATAGGAAGGGCGACATATTATACCTGGGATTATGATCCTCTGCGCGCCGTCACTTTTGACAACGCACAAAGTCTCAGGGGGTACTATCTACATAGGGCGCATCTTATATATGCGGAACTGTCAAAAGGTACATGATTTCGCGTAGCTCAAAACCTGTCAGTAAACTCCTGACGGACTCGTGCAACCCGCTCTCCGTGGATGAAATCCTTTCAATCACCGTACCCATCAATGTACGGTGCTCTTTTGAGATAGACGCTCGCCCGAGCAGATCCTTCAACTCCTCCGGCCGTGCATCGGACGGTGCCGAACTCGTCCGATGGCCTTTTTCAAAGGCCGGATATGGAGGGCTTTGGGGGGCCATATGACTGCCTTCCGGCCCTGCCGGATTCGGAGAAACCCTCCGTGACGACACCTCAGGGTCGCCCGCCTCGTGAGGCGGTATGACAGGGGGAGGCGTTCCGCTCTCCATCATCTCCGGAAGAAGCTCCCCCGAAGATGAGCTCTGCTGAGAAGGGCTGAGATCCGAACTACAAGGTAAAATTTCGGTTATTCTCCTCAGGAATAGAACAGGGGTGTCTCTCATTTCAAACTCCCCTCTCTACTTACGGCTCGGTGGAGGGCTAATTCCCTTGGGGGCACAGTATGGCCGAGGTATCCCCCGGCGCAGGACCCTCTGCTGAAGATTTCTTCCCCTGCTTCGAGACCATGGTCTCTGGGTCATTAGAGGCGGTCCTCTTCTTCCCATGGGTAGAGGAATTTTTGATTCCTCCTTTCCCAACAGACTCCTTCGAGGAGGCAGTAGCTCCCTTGTCCCCCTCCTCATTCTCTTCCAAAGGCACAATCTCCAGCATCCTGGTCAACACGGGATTCGGCGAGGTCTCAGGAAGGGGGGCCGGACACCTGATTAACTTCGCCTTCGCTACCCACTCATGTTTCAAAGACAACTCTTTTAAGCGTGATGTTGTGATGAATGAACGGATGGTGTGTCCGGAGACAGGGCTACTTACTTGAGTATCCGGACGATTGCAGCTTAGTCCTGCGTCCTCCGTAGCATCCGGACACATTACTTATGATCCGAAGAACAATTTGTACATCTCCACAGGCGTTATGCCAAGAAAGTGTTGGAGAGCTCGCGGTCCCTCCGGATCGAACTCCCACAGGCGGAGGGGGCGACGTTTGTAGGGCAGAACTCGGCGAATTAGCATAACCTGTGTCACCATGACCAGGCAGATGTCCCTTTCGAGGAGATCTCGGATGCGGCCCTACAACAGGGGGACGTCCTTCGCCGGCCCCTAGTCCAGCCCCTTATTGACCCATGATGCTAGTCGTGGTGGGGGACCCGAGCGGAGAGCAGGAGGTGCCACCCACTTGGTGCCCCTGGGAGCTGTGATATAAAACTACTCTTGTTGCCATAAGTTGAACTCCTCTTGAAAAGAGCCCTCGGGACATGGAGCGTCAGCATTTTTGCTTATAACAGCACCTCCGCACTCAGAGTGCCATCCCTCGATCATCTTCGGCTCTACTTTAAAGGTCTTAAGCCATAGTCTGAAGTGTGGATTAACATGGAGGAAGGCTTCGCACACGATGATAAACGATGAGATGTGGAGGATGGACTCCGGAGCTAGGTCGTGA
Source organism: Triticum dicoccoides (assembly GCF_002162155.2). Classification (NCBI taxonomy): domain Eukaryota; kingdom Viridiplantae; phylum Streptophyta; class Magnoliopsida; order Poales; family Poaceae; genus Triticum; species Triticum dicoccoides. Next base: position 3,926,663 of record NC_041384.1, on the reverse strand, counting down.
AATTCCAGCCCATAATAAAACTTGAGCCCCCTCAGGAAGGGATCCGTTGCGAAGCCTAGCCCTCGGAGGAAGTGAGACATGAAGACAACACTCTCACCAGGCTCGGGAGTAGGAATAACCTGCCCTTGAGCAGGCAACCTATGCGAGATTTCGTCGGTCAAGAACCTGGCCTCTCTCAGCTTTAGCACGTCCTCCTCCATGACGGAGGAAGGCATCCATCGGCCTCGAAGGTCAGAACCGGACATCATCAAAGGTCCGAAGCGCCTGGAATCTGGAACCTTGGGTGTTGGAGCTCGAGGCGAAGGGCGAACTCAATTGAGATTGAAATAAAGGAGTAAGGCCTTGGTCTCTATAAAAGGGGTCGAATACCAAGAGCCCTCCCCGTAACCGTTCGGGACTCGCCTTTGATCAAGGAAATATACCAACGGGCACGACTGGGTTACCCATGTCCGTATTGATGAGAATCCCGTAAATTAAGGGGACACGATCTCTACTTCGACAAGACGTGCCAAGGAAACCGCCTCGCAAAACGCACTGAGGTGGGACAGTAAAACGATTCGAATAAAGGCTTGGCTGTGGTGTGATGTCATGCTACGAAATACGTTAGAAGATTAGACTTGTGTAAATACTATTCTCTCTATGGCAATATGTGGAATTTATCTTGTAGAGCCGGACACTATCCTTGTGTTCAAAATCTTCTATGAAGTATTCGGAGGAGGAACCCGCCTTGCAATGCCGAAGACAATCTGCGCACTGGACTCATCGTCATTGAAGCCTGGTTCAGGGGCTACTTAGGGAGTCCTGGATTAGGGGGTGTTCGGATAGCCGGACTATAACCTTTGGCCAGACTCTTGGACTATGAAGATACAAGATTGAAGACTTCGTCCCGTGTCCGGATAGAACTTTCCTTGGCGTGGAAGGCAAGCTTGGCGATACGGATATGGAGATCTCCTCCCATTGTAACCGACTCTGTGTAACCCTAACCCTCTCCGGTGTCTATATAAACCGAAGGGTTTAGTCCATAGGACGAACAACAATCATACCATAGACTAGCTTCTAGGGTTTAGCCTCTCTGATCTCGTGGTAGATCTACTCTTGTACTACCCCTATCATCAATATTAATCAAGCAGGAGTAGGGTTTTACCTCCATCGAGAGGGCCCGAACCTGGGTAAAAACATCGTGTCCCTTGTCTCCTATTACCATCCGCCTAGACGCACAGTTCGGGACCCCCTACCTGAGATCTGCTGGTTTTGACACCGACAGTCACCAAGGTAGAGTTCTGTAGAACTGTGTAGTATGCTTGAGACCAAGAATGCCCGTCCCTGCATATTATTGAGTCCTCTCCTAGCATGCCTTCTCCAGTCAGTCTCCCATCATACCACGATTTAGGGAGACCTATCTTCTTAAGGCCAGGAATGAAGTCAACACAAAACCCACTGACATCCTCTGTTTGATGGCCCATGGAGATGCTTCGTTCTGGCCAAGCACGGTTACGGACATATTTCTTTAGGACTCCCATGAACCTCTCAAATGGGAACATATTGTGTAGAAATACGGGGCCCAGAATGACAATCTCGTCGACTAGATGAACTAGAACGTGCGTCATGATATTGAAGAAGGATGGTGGGAACACCAGCTCGAAACTGACAAGACATTGTGCCACATCACTCCTTAGCCTTGGTATGATTTCTGGATCGATCACCTTCTGAGAGATTGCATTGAGGAATGCACATAGCGTCATAAGGGCTAATCGGACGTTTTCCGGTAGAAGCCCCCTCAATGCAACCGGAAGCAGTTGTGTCATAATCACGTGGCAGTCCTGAGACTTTAGGTTCTGTAACTTTTTCTCTGGAATATTTATTATTCCCTTTATATTCGATGAGAAGCCACTCGGGACCTTCATACTGAGCAGGAATTCAAAAAAATATTTCCTTCTCTTCTTTGGTAAGAGCGTAGCTGGCAGGACCTTTGTACTGCTTTGGAGGCATGCTGCCTCAGGTGTATCTTTTGTTTCCCATACATGCCCAAGAAGCCTAACAGGTTCACGCAAAGGTTCTTCGTCACGTGCATCACGTCGATTGAAGAGCGTACCTCTAGCTCTTTCCAGTAGGGTAGGTCCAAAAATATAGATTTCTTCTTCCACATGGGTGCGCGTCCCTCAGCGTCATTTGGAATAGCTAGTCCGCCGGGACCCTTTCCAAATATTACGTTTAAATTAGAGACCATAGCAAGTACGTGATCACCGGTATGCATGGCGGGATTCTTCCGGTGATCTGCCTCACCTTTGAAATGCTTGCCTTTCTTTCGACATTGATGGTTGGTCGGGAGAAATCGATGATGGCCCAGGTACACATTCTTCCTGCATCTGTCCAGGTATATACTTTCGGTGTCAGCTAAACAGTGTGTGCATGCGTGGTATCCCTTGTTTGTCTGTCCTGAAAGGTTACTGAGAGCGGGCCAATCATTGATGGTCATGAACAGCAACGCCTTTAGGTCAAATTCTTCCCCCATGTGCTCATCCCACGCACGTACACCTGTTCCATTCCACAGCTTTAAGAGTTCTTCAACTAATGGCCTTAGGTACACATCAATGTCCTTGCCGGGTTGCTTAGGGCCTTGGATGAGAATTGGCATCATAATGAACATCCGCTTCATGCACATCCAAGGAGGAAGGTTATACATACATAGAGTCACGGGCCAGGTGCTGTGATTGCTGCTCTGCTCCCCGAAAGGATTAATGCCATCCGCGCTTAAAGCAAACCATATGTTCCTTGGGTCACTTGCAAACTCATCCCAGAACTTTCTCTCGATTTTTCTCCACTGCGACCCGTCAGCGGGTGCTCTCAACTTCCCGTCTTTCTTACGGTCCTCACTGCGCCATCGCATCAACTTGGCATGCTCTTTGTTTCTGAACAGTCGTTTCAACCATGGTATTATAGGAGCATACCACATCACCTTCGCAGGAACCCTCTTCCTGACGGGCTCGCCCTCAACATCACCAGGGTCATCTCATCTGATCTTATACCACAATGCACCACATACCGGGCATGCGTTCAAATCCTTGTATGCACCATGGTAGAGGATGCAGTCATTAGGGCATGCATGTATCTTCTCCACCTCCAATACTAGAGGGCATATGACCTTCTTTGTTGCGTACGTACTATCGGGCAATTTGTTATCCTTTGGAAGCTTCTTCTTCAATATTTTCAATAGCTTCTCAAATCCTTTGTCAGGCACATCATTCTCTGCCTTCCACTGCAGCAATTCTAGTACGGTACCGAGCTTTGTGTTGCCATCTTCGCAATTGGGGTACAACACTTTTTTATGATCCTCTAACAAGCGATCGAACTTCAGCTTCTCCTTTTCACTTTCGCACTTTTCCCTTGCATCAACAATGACCCGGCGGAGATCATCATCGGGCACATCGTCTGGTTCCTCTGGATCTTCAGCTTCCTCTTGATCTTCAGCTTCCCCCGTTGCAGCATCACCGTATTCAGGGGGCACATAGTTGTCATCGTCCTCTTCTTCTTCGTTGTCTTCCATCATAACCCCTATTTCTCCGTGCTTCGTCCAAACATTATAGTGTGGCATGAAACCCTTATAAAGCAGGTGTGTGTGAAGGATTTTCTTGTCCGAGTAAGACCTCGTATTCCCACAATTAGGGCATGGACAACACATAAAACCATTCTGCTTGTTTGCCTCAGCCACTTCGAGAGAATTATGCACGCCCTTAATGTACTCAGAGGTGTGTCTATCACCGTACATCCATTGCCGGTTCATCTGCGTGCATTATATATAATTATGTGTGTCAAAAGTAAGAAAATTAGACAAGTATCTATCTAAAGTAAGATTTTTTTTCTTTCAAAAAGAAGATAAGAACAAGAGGCTCACCACGGTGGTGTCGGCGACGAGATCGGCGCGGGCGATCGACGGCGGTGAAGACGAGGACGGGGCGTGACGGACCGCTAAACCTAGACAAATCTCGAAAAAAATGGAGCTCGGAGGTCGAGCTTCGAGAGGAGAAAGCTTAACTAGTGTGGCTCGGGTATTTCATCGAACACCTCACATGCATAAGAGGTGAGCCAGAGCACCCAAATGCCCTTCCTGGCCGGCCAGCAAAAAACAGAGTACCGTGGAGTGCTCTGCTCACCGGCGATGGGGTATATATAGGAAACTCATTTGTCCCGCTTCGTGGCTGGAACCGGGAGTAAAGGCCATCCTTCTGTCCTGGTTCCTGCCACGAACCGCGACTAATGGTTGTGGGCCAGGAGCGAGGCTCATTGGTCCTGGTTCGTGCCAAGAGCCGGGACAAATGGGCCTAGACGAACCGGGACCAATGCCCACGAGGCCCCGGCCGGCCCCCTGGGCTCACGAACTGGGACAAATGCCTCCATTGGTCCCGGTTCGTGGCAGAACAGGGACTAATGGGCTGGCCAGGCCCGAACGAAAGCCCCTTTTTCTACTAGTGTTATTCTATAGCTTGATCTTTTTACTCATTTTATGCGCCCCCAGATGCTTTTTTTTCTGCGTCTCTTCACGCAGTCCGGACATGCACCTTAGGGCATGCCTCCCAGCGAAAGGAACCCTTAATGGAACTATTCTCTCTGGAAGATGTTTCTTACTAACCATGTAATATAACATAACTAGTTGGGCACTTGTCTGATAAAGCACTGATGACCCCTACGCCTGGTCTCCACGCATACCCTGGTTTTCATATAACTGCTAGGGTATTCGGACACACTCCGGACGGTCAGGTCCCGAGGTTGAAGCGAAAAGGTCGGCAATGACAAACGATCTACAATCCGGCTAGAAGGCATTACACATGTCAATTCAAAATTACACAGTCATTCTGACTGATTGTATTCCTCTTCTATACCATCTAATAGGCTGTCTAATTTACAGTCCTGCTGGGAATACTTCGCGGCCAACTCTACTTGGCCGTATACTAAGCTTACAGGGATCTCCTTCCCATCAGGCCCCACTGGTCCGACCTCAGCCATGTGGTTTGGGTCAGACTTCGTAAAACGGGTCTTCACCATGGCCCAGGCCTCCCTAGCGCCTTGTCGTCAGGCCGATATCTTCCACAACCGGAAGCGCCGCGGAGCTCCCTTCAGCTTCTCCGCAAGCTCTCCAAGGCCCTCGGGCACGGAGTGGGCAGGCCATAAGGCTTGGGCAATACCCCGCATCGCCTACCGAATTCGCTCGTGTAGTTGCAGGAGTTCGAGAAGAAGGTCACCCGTAGAACCGGGCATCTCCTCTGCAGGACGACCTGTGAGCATACCTACAGACATTACTCTGTTAGTCGACTTCCTCGCCGAACTCTTTTTTCAAAGTTCGTTCAAGCACTTACTAAAATTGTCGTGTCGAAGCCGCTGATTCTCCTTCATGGAGTCCGACAGCTGGCCACGAACATCTTTAAGTTTGATGTCCAGCTTGGTGTTGGTGTCCTGAAGATCATTCTTCTCTCGCCTCACATTTTTCAACGTACTCTCACCGGCCTTTAGCCGGCGTAAGAGTTGTTGCTTGTCCAGATCGTGTCCGGTGCCATCTGCAATATGATTTGTCAGATTTGCACCCACACCGCACAATACTAATCTTTCGAAGTGTATCTTACCTGAGGGGGTCTCTTTGGGCTCCCCTGCTGCGGCTAGTGCGGCCTCTAGATGGGCCTTGCACTTTTCCAGCTCCTGGGATAGTACGGCATTCTTCTCTGTAAGAAGCTGCATATTAAATGATCCTTAAATCAGTTGGTCTGACTGCTTGAAGTCTCGGGGGCTACAGGCATATATATATTTAACCAAAATTTTCTTACCCGTATGTCTTTTACATACTGCTCTGTGGCTCTGGCTAAACCATTTTGAGCGGCACGGAGGTACGCATCTCCTGAATTAAAGGCATCTAAAGCCTCTTGGGAGAAACAAGCGTCACGTAGAATTGTCCGGTGATGCCTGTGGTTCATGGCACTCTCCACTTCAGAATTTGTGGCAGACAGCCTGTCCGCATCCTCTGTCGGAGGAGCGTCCGGTGCGCGCCTTGTGCTCGCCTCCGCTTCCTGGCCAGACGTTGGAGCCTGGCTGGTGGAGGCGCGATTGGCAACCTCTCTGGATGTAGTCCGGCGAGGTCTCTTCGTTCTGAAGGTAGCACGAATGTTAATATGCCCTAATAGAATAACTCCAGGGAAACAGAGGGTGCACTATACCTTTGCGCCGGCATCTCAGTTCGGACTACATTCCTTTTTACCCCATGGGGCCCTGCGGCCCCTTGTTGGCTAGCCGCCGCAGGTTCGGCCTCCTGCCTCGGAAATCTCCCCTGCAAAACACGGTTGTCGTCAGAAACACCGGGCTACGTAAGGGTGGAATCCTTTTCAAGGGAATAAGACCCCGGTTTCTGTCACCTGAGAGGCCAGGATTAACCCTGGGTAATCCGCCGTAATGGCTACCAAGGTATTGTCCTTGCTTAGCTGATGGAACACCCCATCGATAAGCTCCACCGATATGTCTGGATCCTCTTCGGAGTCCGGATTGAGGGACCGTTCTGGGTCCTTGGGCTGTGGAGGGTGGCTGTTTATATCCTTTACCTCCTGTCGCAGTTCCTGCATTGAAGTCATCAGACTACCTATCTAACCATGGGAGTATAAAACAAACGGGCAAGCACAATTGTTCACTTACCCAACTTGGAGGATCGTACATACTGAATCCGGCCCGCGGGTTGACGTGGAGGAATTCCTCCTTTTCTCCCTTGTACAAAGAGGATAAGATCTTTACTAAGGCGGCGGCTGAGGCCGGCCCCTTACGACCGTAACGTGTGGCGTCATCCTCCCCGTTGAAATCCCACATGGGGTGGCCTCTATATTGAAGCAGCTGCACCCCCCGCATAATGCATGCGGCCATGACTCCAATCATGGTTAGTCCGGAATGAGCCAACAGTCTTATCCGGCCCATCAGGTAAAGGACGTCTCTGTCACTTTCTCTCTGAGAGCTCCACGGACGCCAGCTCAAGCGTTTCTTCAATGGAGCACTATTGAACTCAGGGAGACCGACCCGGATAGGGTCCGGTAGCGGGACATCATCTATGTAAAACCATTCCGAAGGCCAGTACTCGGACGCCTTCTTTGGGGTTCCGGATAGGTATCCGGTCCTGGCGATGCGCCATACTTCGGCTCCGCCCACTTGGTATATAGACCCCTCTTGAGAACGAGGCACCAGGCAGAATAACCTCTTCCACAGCGCGAAGTGAGCCTCAACGCCTAAAAATAGCCCGCAAAGGGCGACGAAACCCGCAATATGCAATACGGAGGCGGGAGTGAGATTGTGCAACTGGAGGCCATACAACTCCAGAAGCCCGTGGAGAAATGGATGAATTGGAAACCCCAGTCCCCTTATTAGATAGGGGACGAGGCACACCCACTCTCCTTTAGAAGGATTGGGGGTGATCTCCGCTTGTTTTCCGCCATTGTAGGTGGCGAGACCGGCTCGGACCGGGACCATGTATGCCCGAGGGAGAAATCCCTTGGCCTGAAGCGACACTAACTCTCTATGCGGGATGGTGCAACTCTCCCAGTCCCCAGGTTTGGGACCGGAGGGGCGAGGGGAGGAGCTGCGATGGCTGGTCATGTTGGAATGGACCTTTGCTGGAAGCGCTCTGATGATAACTCGCGGAAAGGAGAAGATGTGGTTTGGACCTAAATCCCCATCCCGTTAAATAGGCGGCTCGTTTATATGGCTAGGGGTGTGGATGTAAAAACGCCTCGGCATTTCACATTCGTTTGACACGTGGAAGACGGCCATTATTGGGCGTGGAAGCCGAGGAGCACTACATTACAAAAATCAGACATTATTCCTACAGGTACACAAGATTTGGAGAAGAACCCGCCTTGCAATGCCGAACAATCTGCGCGCCGGACTCGTTGTCATTGAAGCCTGGTTCGGGGGCTTCTGAGGGAGTCCTAGATTAGGGGGTGTTCGGGTAGCCGGACTATACCTTCAGCCGGACTCCAGGACTATGAAGATACAAGATTGAACACTTCGTCCCGTGTCTGGATGGGACTTTCCTTGGCGTGGAAGGAAAGTTTGGCGATGCGGATATTCAAGATCTCCTACCATTGTAACCGACTCTATGTAACCCTAACCCTATCCGGTGTCTATACAAACCAGAGGGTTGTAGTCCGTAGGCAATCAACTCCATATACAACAATCATACCATAGGCTAGCTTCTAGGGTTTAGCCTCCTTGATCTCGTGGTAGATCTACTCTTGTACTACCTATATCATCAATATTAATCAAGCAGGACGTAGGGTTTTACCTCCATCAAGAGGGCCCGAACCTGGGTAAAACATCGTGTTCCCTGCCTCCTGTTACCATCCGGCCTAGACGCACAGTTCGGGACCCACTACCCGAGATCCGCCGGTTTTGACACCGACAATCGGGTCAACGACGGGCTGGCTCCTCACCAACCTACGTCCCTCGAAAGGTAGCACCTCCCAATACCAGCCCGGCGGAGCCTAGTCCCGGACGTGGCCCCTCTGATCAAGCCGGCCTCCTCCGTCGAGTCGACGACGAGGATGTGGGACAGGCATCCTCGACGTCGATGCGGGAATAATTGCTTGAACTAAAAAATAAACTAGTTCTATTAATTTTCTTGCTAAAAATAAACTACTGCTATAGTAAAATAAAGTAGTTTTATTAAATCAACTAGTTCAACTACTAATTAAGCACTTACTATAAATAAAATAAAGTAGTACTTACTAAAAATAAACTAATTCTACATATAGTAAAATAAAGTAGTTTTATTAAATCAACTAGTTCAACTACTAAGCACTTACTATAAATGAAATAAAGTAGAACTTACTAAAAATAAACTACTTCTATAGTAAAATAAAGTAGTTTTATTAAATCAACTAGTTCGACTACTAAGCACTTACTATAAATAAAATAAAGTAGTACTTACTAAAAATAAAGTTGTTTAACTAGTTCTATTAATTATCGCCCCCCCTCATGTCAAAGTTATCGGGGAGGGGGTATATCGACAATGACATACCCGATAAAAAATAAGAAGAGGAAGAAGAAGAAAAAAAAGAGGAGAAGAAGAAAAAAAAGGAGAACGAGAAGGAATAGAGGAGAAGAAAAAAATAGATCTATTTTTTTCTTCTCCTCTATTCCTTCTCCTTTTCCTCTTTTTTTCTTCTTCTTCGTCCTCTTCTTATTTTTCTTCTTCTTCCTTCTTCCTCTTTTCTTCCTCTTTTCTTCTTTCCTTAATTTATTTCCTCGACGACCCTAACCCTAAACAGTACAACTAACTACAACGACTTCGCTTGCATACATATGAACAAATATGATCGATCATCTATGAACAATATAAAAACATCATATGATATATGAACAAAAAAATCACATCTATGAAAAAAACCATCTTATCATATATTTTTTTATGGTGGCCACGGCGGCGCCGGTGGTGATGGGGGGCAAGGCAGGGGCGCGGGGGCTGGGGCTCACTGGGGGCGGCGTTGGCGATGTCGCGGACTGGGGCGGTGACGATGCAGGGCGGCGCGGACCGGGCCGATGACCGACGCGGGGTTGATACGTCTCCAACGTATCTTTAATATTTTATTGCTCCATGCTATATTATCTACTATTTTGGACATTATTGGCCTTTATTATTCACTTTTATATTATTTTTGGGACTAACCTATTAACCAGGGGCCCAGCCTAGAATCATTGTTTTTTGCCTATTTCAGAGTTTCGCAGAAAAAGAATATCAAACGGAGCCAAAACCCTAATTCCACCGCCGCAACCTTCTGTACCCACGAGATCTCATCCTGGGGCCTGTTCCGGAGCTCCGCCGGAGGGGGCATCGATCACGGAGGGCTTCTACATCATCACCATAGCCCCTCCGATGAAGTGTGAGTAGTTTACCTCAGACCTTCGGGTCCATAGTTATTACCTAGATGGCTTCTTCTCTCTTTTTGGATCTCAATACAATCTTCTCCCCCTCTCTCATGGAGATCTATTCGATGCAATCTTCCTTTTGCGGTGTGTTTGTTGAGATCGATGAATTCTGGGTTTATGATCAAGTTTATCTATGAACAATATTTGAATCTTCTCTGAATTATTTTATGTATGATTGGTTATCTTTGCAAGTCTCTTCGAATTATCAGTTTGGTTTGGCCTACTAGATTGATCTTTCTTGCAATGGGAGAAGTGCTTAGCTTTGGGTTCAATCTTGCGGTGTCCTTTCCCAGTGACAGTAGGGGAAGCAAGGCACGTATTGTATTGTTGCCATCGAGGATAACAAGATGTTTTTTTTATCATATTGCATGAATTTATCCCTCTACATCATGTCATCTTGCTTAAGGCGTTACTCTGTTTTTATGAACTTAATACTCTAGATGCATGCTGGATAGCGATCGATGAGTGGAGTAATAGTAGTAGATGCAGGCAGGAGTCGCACTAGTAGAAAACAGGGCTTTGGTCCAGGCCGGGTCAACCCATTAGTCCCGGTTCAGTCCAGAACCGGGACCAATGTGGGCATTGGTCCCGGTTCGTGAGCCCAGGGGGCCGGCCGGGCCACGTGGGCCATTGGTCCCGGTTCATTTGGACCTTTTGGTCCCGGTTGGTGGGATGAACCGGGACCAATGGGCCTCGCTCCTGGCCCACCACCATTGGTCCCGGTTGGTGGCTTGAACCGGGACCAAAGGCTCCCCTTTAGTCCTAGCTCAAGTCACCAACCGGGACCAGTGAGGTGCCTATATATACCCCTCGCTCGCGAGCAGAGCACCCCAGTGCTCTGTTTTTCTCTGGCCGAGGGGGAGAGGGCTTGGTGGTGCTGTAGCTCACCTCCTATGCACACACGGTGTTCGATGGAATGCCCGAGCCACACTACTTAAGCTTTCTACTCTCCAAGCTCGACCTCCAAGCTCCATTTTCCATAATATTTGTCTAGGTTTAGTGGTCCGTCACGCCCCGTCCCCGTCTTCACCGCCGTTGATCACCCGCACCGAGCTCATCGCCGCACCACCGTGGTGAGCCTCTTGTTCTTATCTTCTTTCTGAAAGGAAAAATATTCTTACTTGCATGTTTACATAGATACTTGTATTATTTTCTTACTATTATTATTGCATCTTATATAGAGCGATGGTTTTGGTATCCGCCCCCGTCGGCCCTCGTCCTGTCTATGATTCGGATGTGGTATATATATTATCTTTATAACTATTGGTTCATTTATTGTTTATGAAAATTATGCCGACCAACGTGACATAGATTTTATTTATGTAGGATGTATGTGAATCGGAAATGCCAACCGACCCTATTGTTGAGAGGTTAAATTTAGTTGAAGAAGAAAACAATTTGTTGAAGGAAAAAATAAAAAAAATTGAGGAGGAGAAGATGATATTGGAGTTGCATGTTGCGGACGTTGTCGATGGTCACAAGATCAAGATGGATGCAATGCGCTTGAAGGTTAGAAAGATTAGAAAATATGCCATTCATACCGAGGCTTGGTATCATTATGCTGTTGGATCAATTGTTACCTTGGTTGCGATTATGATCGCATTTGTTTTCGCACTGAAATGTTTTACATAGTTTCAATGTATGGTTTAATTAATTAGATGCTCTGGAGAGCTATATGTTGTTAGATGAGAACTATGTATGCACTTTGGTTTTAATGTGATGATGAACTTCTATTAATTTGGACACTTAATTATATATAATGCACGCAGATGAACCGGCAATGGATGCACGGTGACAGACACACCCGCGAGTACATTAAGGGCGTGCATGAGTTTCTCGATGCGGCTGAGGCAAACAACCAGAATGGTTTTATGTGTTGTCCATGCACTGAATGTGGGAATACGAGGTCTTACTCTAACCGAAAATCCTTCACTCCCACCTGCTTTACAAGGGTTTCATGCCACACTATAATGTTTGGACGAGGCACGGAGAAATAGGGGTTATGATGGAAGACGACGAAGAAGAAGAGTACGATGACAACTATGTGCCCCCTGAATACGGTGATGCTACAACGGGGGAAGCTGGTGAAGATCAAGAGGAACCAGACGATGTGCCCAATGATGCTGCAATGGGTGAAGCTGCTGAAGATCAAGAGGAACCAGACGATGTGCCCGATGATGATGATCTCCGTCGGGTCATTGTCGATGCAAGGACGCAATGTGAAAGTCAAAAGGAGAAGCTAAAGTACGATCGCATGTTAGAGCATCACAAAAAAGGGTTATACCCCAATTGCAAAGATGGCAACACAAAGCTCGGCACCATACTGGAATTGCTGCAGTGGAAGGCAAAGAATGCTGTGGCTGACAAAGGATTTGAGAAGCTACTGAAAATATTGAAGAAGAAGCTTCCAAAGGATAACGAATTGCCCGACAGTACATACGCAACAAAGAAGGTCGTATGCCCTCTAGGATTGGAGGTGGAGAAGATACATGCATGCCCTAATGACTGCATCCTCTACCGCGGTGCATACAAGGATCTGAACACATGCCCGGTATGCGGTGCATTGCGGTATAAGATCATACGAGATGACCCTGGTGATGTTGACGGCGAGCCCCCCAGGAAGAGGGTTCCTGCGAAGGTGATGTGGTATGCTCCTATAATACCACAGTTGAAACGTCTGTTCAGAAATGAAGAGCATGTCAAGTTGATGCGATGGCACAGTGAGAACCGAAAGAAAGATGGGAAGTTGAGAGCACCCGCTGACGGGTCACAGTGGAGAAAAATCGAGAGAAAGTACTGGGATGAGTTTGCAAAGGACCCAAGGAATGTATGGTTTGCTTTAAGCGCGGATGGCATTAATCCTTTCGGGGAGCAGAGCAGCAATCACAGCACCTGGCCCGTGACTCTATGTATGTATAACCTTCCTCCTTGGATGTGCATGAAGCGGAAGTTCATTATGATGCCAGTTCTCATCGAAGGCCCTAAGCAACCCGGCAACGAAATTGATGTGTACCTAAGGCCATTAGTTCAAGAACTTTTACAACTGTGGAATGGAAATGGTGTACATACGTGGGATGAGCACAGACATGAGGAATTTAACCTTAAGGCGTTGATGTTCGTGAACATTAACGATTGGCCCGCTCTCAGTAACCTTTCAGGACAGACAAACAAAGGATACCACGCATGCACGCACTGTTTAGATGACACTGAAAGTATATACCTGGACAAATGCAGGAAGAATGTGTACCTGGGCCATCGTCGATTTCTTCCGACCAACCATCAATGTCGAAAGAAAGGCAAGCATTTCAAAGGCGAGGCAGATCACCGGAAGAAGCCCACCGTGCGCACCGGTGATCACGTGCTTGCTATGGTCAATGATTTACACTACGGAATCTTTGGAAAGGGTCCCGGTGGACTAGCTATTCCGAATGACGCTGAGGGACACGCACCCATGTGGAAGAAGAAATCTATATTTTGGGACCTACCCTACTGGAAAGACCTAGAGGTCCACTCCTCAATCGACGTGATGCACGTGACGAAGAACCTTTACGTGAACCTGCTAGGCTTCTTGGGCGTGTATGGGAAGACAAAAGATACACCTGAGGCACGGGAGGACCTGCAACGTTTGCACGAAAAAGACGGCATGCCTCCGGAGCAGTATAAAGGTCCTGCCAGCTACACTCTTATGAAAGAAGAGAAAGAAATCTTTTTTGAATGCCTGCTCAGTATGAAGGTCACGACTGGCTTCTCGTCGAATATAAAGGGAATAATAAATATGCCAGTGAAAAAGTTTCAGAACCTAAAGTCTCATGACTGCCACGTGATTATGACGCAACTGCTTCCGGTTGCATTGAGGGGGCTTCTGCCGGAAAACGTCCGATTAGCCATTGTGAAGCTATGTGCATTCCTCAATGCAATCTCTCAGAAGGTGATCGATCCAGAAATCGTACCAAGGCTAAGGAGTGATGTGGCGCAATGTCTTGTCAGTTTCGAGCTGGTGTTCCCACCATCCTTCTTCAATATCATGACGCACGTCCTAGTTCATCTAGTCGATGAGATTGTCATCCTGGGGCCCGTATTTCTACAAAATATGTTCCCCTTTGAGAGGTTCATGGGAGTCCTAAAGAAATATGTCCGTAACCGCGCTAGGCCAGACGGAAGCATCTCCATGGGCCATCAAACAAAGGATGTTATCGGGTTTTGTGTTGACTTCATTCCTGGCCTTAAGAAGATAGGTCTCCCTAAATCGCCGTATGAGGGGAGACTGACTGGAAAAGGCACTCTTGGAAGAGACTCAATAATATGCAGGGACGGATATTCTTGGTCTCAAGCAAACTACACAGTTCTACAGAACTCTACCTTGGTGACCCCGTATGTCGATGAACACAAGAACAGTCTGTGCTCCAAACACCTGGAGCAGTGCGACGACTGGATTACATGTGAACACATCAGGACTTTCAGCAGTTGGTTGGAAACACGTCTCAGAGGTGACAACATTGTTTATGATGAGTTGTACTTGTTGTCCAGGGGACCATCTTTGCTGTATTGACTTACAAAGGATACGAGATAAATGGGAATACATTTTACACGATCGCCCAAGATCAAAAGAGCACCAACCAAAACAGCGGTGTCCGCTTTGATGCAGCAACCGAGAGCGGAAAGGACACATATTATGGTTACATAGTGGACATATGGGAACTTGACTACGGACCTGATTTTAACGTCCCTTTGTTTAAGTGCAAATGGGTCAATCTGTTAGGCGGCGGGGTACAGGTAGACCCACAGTACGGAATGACAACAGTGGATCTGAAAAATCTTGGATACACTGACGAACCGTTCGTCCTAGCCAATGATGTGGCACATGTTATCTATGTGAAGGACCTGTCTACCAAACCGAGAAAAAGAAAAGATAAGAAGCGAATACATCATACGATGAGCCAAAGCGCCACATAGTTCTTTCAGGAAAAAGGGACATCCTGGGAGTGGACGGCAAGACAGACATGTCTGAAGATTATGAAAAGTTTCATGAAATTCCTCCCTTCAATGTCAAGGCTGACCCAAGCATCCTGATAAACAATGAAGATATCCATGGTTACGGTGCAATAAGCAAATGACACAAGCGAAGAAAAAGTGAAGACTTTCTCCCGCAACTATTTTGAGGACCTCCGTCTTAACCACCCTACCGGTGAAGGGGAGACTAGGCTGGGGTCTGCGCTGAAGACTCCATGCCTATGGCGGAAGGAGCTCCTCAACCTTCCGAACTGGACGCCTCTGCCTCCTCCTCCTCCGGCAAGACAGGGCACTCTGCCTCCTCCACCGCCTCCTCCACCGGCGAGTCAAGGCACTCCGCCTCCTCCACCACCTCCTCCTCCGGCGAGTGACGATCAGGGCACTCAACCGGCTCCTTCTCCACCGCGTGGCGGCACTCCGCCTCCTTCTCCGCCTGCACCGATGCGCCCGAGCAGCCAGCCTCCTCCTTCTCCGCCTCGTCAGCAAGGGCAGAAGAGACCTGCCACCGCTCCGGCTGCTCCGGCGCGTCGTAGTCCTTCTCCTCTGCCTTATAAGCAAGTAAAGAAGGCAACCGGTCCGTCTGCTCGGTCGGCGTCTAGCAGTACAGCCAGTGGCGGGAGGAAATACAGATTTGGTCCTTCTCTGAAGACTCCACAGAAGTTACCATACGAGAGGACCCTAGAGGAGAACGCTGAGATTGCACGAGAAGAAGTGAGGAACTAATTTGAAGGGGTGAAAGCAAAGAAACATCCACCTCCGGAGGAGAAGGTAGATCCGGTGAAATCGAAGCGCACTCTGGCTGCCCTGACAAAACCACCCAAGTCTCCGCCAAAAGGAAACTATGAGCGCATTATTGGAAAGGAATTTGCCAAAGCGGAGCGGTCGGGAAGTACTGCCAGTGATCAAAGGCTGAAAGAACGACGAGCTGGGAAACAAATTGCCTAGCTCGGCGAACAAGCGAATCAATCGTGCCCCCCGCTCAAGGTGCCTAGCGACAATGTCGCTAATGATCCGAGGATGGTGCCCGGTTATAGAAATCTTGGCGATTACCTGCCCGACAATGTACATTATGATTTCATGGAGGTGCAGATACAAAGATACGAGTACGGGAAGCCTCTTGTCAAAGATGAAAGATCTCTATCAACGATGATGCGAAGATTGCATGATTGGTACTTGAAAATCTGCAGAGACTCTGGGGGGAGGAGTACTTTGTATGTGAAAGTTAAAAAGGAGCATGACCTCGTTGAAATTGAACTGTTGCCTGTTCCATTTGAGGAGTTCTTTCAGTTTTTCAATCAATTGGTCATCGATAAACCAACGGTCGCCTGCTACTGTCTGTAAGTAGTACTACTTCTGTCATTAAGTCTCTCTATATAGCTCAGCTCTTTCATTGCATGTATTTATAATCATCCTCACTATATTATGCAGATTGAAGATCGCTGAATTGAAGAAAAGACAAGTCAGTGATATTGGGTTCATTAACACATATCTCATAGATGCAACTCAAGTTAAATTTCATGCCGCAACTACCGAGGCCAACTTGTTACGATTGTTGGTAATAAATGAAAACAAAGATATAATACTCTTTCCTTACAACTTCAAGTGAGTGTTACTGTCTTGTGCGTATTCGGTTTCCCTTATATACTAGTCAAGGTTATAGTAATGTAATTGATGAGTTATGCATGCGTGTGCAGTTTCCACTATATTCTCCTAGAGATTAAGCTTGAGCAGGGACTAGTAACCGTCTTAGACTCAAGACGAAAAGATCCCCAGGACTATGCAGACATGACTCAAATACTCGAGAAGTAAGTTAAATCGATCATTATCCACCATATCAGCAACTTTGTTCATTTCCTGATATATCAAGTAATTGTTTTCTTTGTCCAGCAGGGTTTGGAGAAAATTCACCAGAAAAGCTCCGGGACTGCCGAAGGAGCTGCAATTTAGACACCCGAAAGTAAGTACTATAGTAGCATTTTCCGCGCATCTACTAGTGATTCAAGTGCTAGTTTCATCAATACCATTTGGCATTCTTGCTTATCAGCTTGATTGACCTCTATTTATTGTAAAGTGGTTGTGGCAGGAACAAGGGAATGATTTCTGTGGATACTACATTTGCGAGTCCATCCGCGACACGACCTGTGAGCGGGGCTACACTGACGAACAATATGAAGTACGTAAATAACAACATTCACAATTTTATTTTATTACCATCATTTGTGTTGAGTTTCATTCATTCATATATATATGTATTGACCCCCTTCTTTAAATTAGATGTTTCGGAAGCGGGATGAACTCCTAGAATCAGCTCGCATGCGAGCAATTCAAGAGGAATTGGCAGCATTCTTTCTTGACCATGTGATCGTTGAAGACGGAGAATACTATGTGGACCCTGAGTCCGTATGATTATATTTGTAAGAGATAATTATTGTATATATGTAGCCGGTAGTGTCAGATAGATATACGAGAACTTGTTGTTCGACCAATCTCTCAGAGAAGGAGAGGTGGTCGATATCACTTCTCTCTGTATGCATATATGTTCATGACGATCTTCTGTTTCCTTCGTTTGCTTACTAGCTAGCTAGCGTGTCTAGTCCTCTCTATACGTATGTATAGTACGTAGCGTCGACCAAGCACGGACATAAGAGAGGACACTTCTCTCTATTAATTATAGCTAGCTAACACAATATATGAAACACCTAAATTAACCCCCCAAAACCCCCAACCCCCCCCCTTTCAAAAAAA
>NC_041384.1:3865268-3908628 GCF_002162155.2 Triticum dicoccoides | reverse complement strand
AGAAATGCTGACGCGTGGATGCCTATTGGTCCCGGTTGGTGCCACCAACCGGGACCAAAGGGTCTCCTGCCTAGGCTCCGCGCACAGGCCACGTGGAGGCCCATCTGTCCCGGTTCTGGATTGAACCGGGACTAAAGGGACAGGGCATTAGTACCTACCCTTTAGTCCCGGTTCCAAAACCGGGACAAAAGGCCCTTACGAACCGGGACAACAGGCCCTTTTTCTACCAGTGTCGGTCTACTTGTCTCGGACGTGATGCCTATATATATGATCATACCTAGAAATTCTCATAACTATGCTCAATTCTGTCAATTGCTCAACAATAATTTGTTCACCCACCGTAAAATAATTATGCTCTTGAGAGAAGCCACTAGTGAAACCTATGGCCCCCGGGTCTATCTTCATCATATTAATCTTCCAACACTTAGTTATTTACTTTGCTTTTTTACTTTGCTTTTATTTTACTTTGCACTTTATCACAAAAATACCAAAAATATTATCCTATCATATCTATCAAATCTCACTCTCGTAAGTGACCGTGTAGGGATTGACAACCCCTTATCGCGTTGGTCGCGAGGATTTATTTGTTTTGTGTAGGTACGAGGGACTCGCGCGTAGGCTCCTACTGGATTGATACCTTGGTTCTCAAAAACTAAGAGAAATACTTATGCTACTTTGCTGCATCACCCTTTCCTCTTCATGGAAAAACCAACGCAGTGCTCAAGAGGTAGCATCGGTTCGTGGCAGCAACCAGGACCAAAGCACCCCTTTAGTCTCGGTTGGAGCCACCAACCGGGACCAAAGGTCGCTTTTCAGCATCCCAAAGGGCGGGAAGTAGAGGCCTTTGGTCCCGGTTGGAGCCACAAACCGGGACTAAAGGGTGCGCATTGGTACCGGTTGTTGGCATGAACCGGTACCAATGTACGCCTTTAGTACTGGTTGGTGGCACCAACCAGGACTAAAGGCCTTGTGCTTCCCGCATCGCAGCACGAAAGTTTTGTCCCACCTCGCTAGCTGAGGGAGCTCGAGAGTGGTTTATAAGCCCCACTCCCGCTGCCCTCTCGAGCTCCTCTCAAATGCAGGCTTTCGGGCCTAAACACATTGTATCTGCCTGTGGTCCTATTGGGCCTTCTACGGGCATGAATCCTTGCCCATGGGTTGGTTTCTAGTCGTATTCAGGCCATGGTGGCCCAGTAGGTGGCGTTTTTTTATTTTCTCCTAGTTTAGTTCTTTTCTTTTTTGCTTTATTTATTCATTTTGTTTCTACTTACAACAAAATACTTATTTATTTTTTAATTTTGTTTCTAATTACTTATTTATTTTATTTTATGATAATTCTTTTTGCTATTAAAGTTTCTAACAAAAAAAGTTATTTATGAAAATTCTTTTTGCTTTTAATGATTTTAAACAGAAAAACTTTGATAATTTTAGTTGCATCAATTTTATATAATTTTAGTTTCAATAATACTAGAGGTTGCTTATAATGTTTTGAACAGAAAATACGTTGATAATTTTAGTTTCATAAATTTTATTTATGTTATTAAAGTTTATCTTATTTTGTTTCTACTTATATATTTTATTAAAGTTTAGTTTATTCTGTTTCTAATTACTTATTTATTTATTTTTATGATATTTGTTATTTTCCATGCATTTACGGATTATTTCATGAGACCATGAAATTGAAAAGCACTACAAATGAACTCTGGAAAGGTTGAAAGTTGGCATGGTATCATCATTTCACCCACATAGCATGTGCAAAAACTAGAGAGGGTTACGGCAAAAACGAGATGCACTTCGTGTACAAAACGGACAATCTGTTTCGAAGTATCAGGATTTCTTACAGAAACTCGTCTGTTACAACAGCCATTTCATATGAAGTATGAAAAGGTTGAAAGTTGGCATGGTATCATCATAATAGTTGTGGAGAGAAAGTCTTCACTTTTTTTTCGCTTGTGTGCTTTGCTTATTGCGCCGTAACCATGGATAATTTTCATCGTTTATCAGGATGCTTGGGTCAGCCTTGACATTGAAGGGAGGAATTTCATGAAACTTTTCATAACCTTTAGACATGTCTGTATTGCCCTCCACTCCCACAATGTCCCTTTTTCCTGAAAGAACTATGTGGCGCTTTGGCTCATCGTATGATGTATTCACTTCCTTATCTTTTCTTTTTCTCGGTTTGGTAGACATGTCCTTCACATATATAACCTGTGCCACATCATTGGTTAGGACGAACGGTTCGTCAGTGTACCCAAGATTGTTCAGATCCGCTGTTGTCATTCCGTACTGTGGGTCTACCTGTACCCCGCCTCCTGATAGATTAACCGATTTGCACTTAAACAAAGGGACCATAAAATCATGTCTGTAGTCAAGTTCCCATATGTCCATTATGTAACCATAATATGTGACCTTTCCCCTCTCGGTTACTACATCAAAGCGGGCATTGCTGTTTTGGTTGGTGCTCTTTTGATCTTGGGCGATCGTGTAAAATGTATTCCCATTTATCTCGTATCCTTTGTAACTCAATACAGTCGAAGATGGTCCCGTGGACAACGAGTACAACTCATCACAAACAGTGGTTTCACCTCTGAGACGTGTTTCCAACCAAGTGCTGAAAGTCCTGATGTGTTCACATGTAATCCAGTCGTCACACTGCTCCAGGTGTTTGGAGCGCAGACTGTTCTTGTGTTCATCAACATACGGGGTCACTAAGGGAGTCCAGGATTAGGGGGTGTTCGGATAGCCGGACTATAACCTTTGGTCGGACTCTTGGACTATGAAGATACAAGATTGAAGACTTCGTCCCGTGTCCGGATAGGACTTTCCTTGGCGTGGAAGGCAAAGTTGGCGATACGGATATGTAGATCTCCTCCCATTGTAACCGACTCTGTGTGACCCTAACCCTCTCCGGTGTCTATATAAACCGGAAGGTTTTAGTCCATAGGACGAGCAACAATCATACCATAGGCTAGCTTCTAGGGTTTAGCCTCTCTGATCTCGTGGTAGACCTACTCTTGTACTACCCCTATCATCAATATTAATCAAGCAGGAGTAAGGTTTTACCTCCATCGAGAGGGCCCGAACCTGGGTAAAAACATCGTGTCCCTTGTCTCCTGTTACCATCTGACTAGACGCACAGTTCGGGACCCCCTACCCGAGATCCGCCGGTTTTGACACCGACATTGGTGCTTTCATTGAGAGTTCCTCCGTGTCATCACTTTTAGGCCCGATGGCTCCTCCGATCATCAACAACGATGCGGTCCAGGGTGAGACTTTTCTCGCCGGACAGATCTTCGTATTTGGCAGCTTCGCACTACGGCCCAACTCGCTTGGCCATCTGGAGCAGATCGAAAGCTACGCCCCTGGCCATCAGGTCAGATTTGGAAGTTTGAACTACGCGGCTAATATCTAGAGGGACTTGATCTTCGACGGATTTGAGGCACAGCCGAGCGCGCCGCACTATCACGATGGGCATGATCTAGCTCTGCCGACAAACAGTGCCCTGGAGGCCGCACCGGTATCCGCTCCGACCCTTAGTTTGGAGCCGACTGCGCCAATCGAGGACGGCTGGCTGGACACCGCCTCGGGGGCTGCAATCTATACGGCGATCGAGCCGAACACCAGTCTTATCCTCTGCAAAGCCCGTGACTCCAAGGTGCCGGACTCCTCTCCGGACTCCGAGCCCTCCGCGCCCTTGCCAATCGAACCCGATTGGGCGCCGATCATGGAATTCACCGCCGCTGATATTTTTTAGCACTCGCCCTTTGGCGATATTCTAAATTCACTAAAGTCTCTCTCTTTGTCAGGAGAGCCCTGGCCGGATTATGGCCAACAGGATTGGGATGTGGACGACGAAGAAATTCGACGCCCACCCACCACCCAATTCATAGCCACTGTCGATGATTTAACCGACATGCTGGACTTTGACTCCGAAGACATCGACGGTATGGACGACGATGTAGGAGACGAACAGGAACCAGCGCCTATAGGGCACTGGACAACCACCTCATCTCACGATGTATCCATGGTGGACACACCTAAAGGAAGAAACAACGAGGAACAAAGGGACACAACGAGGGATCGTTCCCTCGAAAAGCAGTCAAAGCGGCGACGTAACCGCCGCTCCAAGCCCCGCCTCGACAGAGACAGCAGCCATACAGACCCGGCCACAGAGCAGGGCGAACCGGTGGACGACGAACATGCCATCGAGCAACCGTCCGAACAGAGCAACTTGGATAAACAAACCGAACAACCTGTCACCGGTGGAGATAACAGTCCGGACAACCTCACGCCGGACAAATTGCTGGAGCAGAAGAACAAACACAAAAGACTCATCACCACTGCACGTAGCCTGAAAAAGCAGAAGTGGAAGCTCAAAACAGCGGAAGATGCACTCAGAACTAGATGGAGCAAAGTACTCAACACCGCAGACAAATACGGCGATAGTCGCCACACAAAGAGCTACCCGAAGCAAAAGCTACTGCCCGAATTTGATGAGGAGGCCCTAGAGACCCAAAAATCAAAAAAATAAGGAAGCCACCCGGTCGGATAAATGACCCCATGGCCATCATAGAACGGCATATGGCGCCGCACACAAATCAACACGTGATCCACCCAAGGATTCGCATCACAAAGACGACCCAGCCAGATCTATCTACGGGCCAAGAAAGCAAGCTCTAGTAAGCAATGCAGCACAACAAATATCCGAACAACACGGCACACCCAAGTACAGGGGTGCCGCACACCCCCTATGTTTCATCGATGAGGTGCTAGACCATGAATTTCCAGCGGGATTCAAGCCCGTAAACATAGAGGCGTACGACGGAACAACATACCCTGGAGTCTGGATTGAGGATTATATCCTCCACATACACAAGGCCAGAGGAGACGACCTCCACGACATAAAATACTTGCCCCTCAAACTCAAACGGCCAGCCCGGCATTGGCTTAAAAGCCTTCCCGAAAACACCATTGGAAGTTGGGAAGAGAACGAGGATGCTTTTCGAGAAAATTTTCAAGGGACCTATGTCCGACCTCCGGATGCAGACGATTTAAGCCATATAACTCAACAGCCCGGAGAGTCAGCCCGGAAACTCTGGAACAGATTTCTTACTAAAAAGAACCAGATAGTCGACTTTCCGGACGTCGAAGCCTTAGCAGCTTTCAAACACAGCGTTCGAGACGAATGGCTTGCCAGACACCTCGGCCAAGAAAAGCCAAGAACAATGAACGCATTAACAAGCCTCATGACCCGCTTTTGCACGGGAGAGGACAGCTGGTTGGCAAGATACAACACCAGCGACCCAAGTACATCCGAAGTCAGGGATGGAAACGGGAAACTGCGACGCAACAAGGAACAGCGACGGAATAAGGAAAGCAGCTCGAAGAGGACGACAGTCAACGCCGTATTCAAAAGCTCTCGGCAGAATCAGAAAAAGCTGCCCCTCAAGGATAACAGGGACGAGCTATCTAACCTAAACAAAATCTTGGATAAGATATGTCAAATCCACAGCACCCCCGGGAAGCCTGCAAACCATACCCATAGAGAATGTTGGGTCTTCAAGCAATCCGACCAACTCAACACTGAACACAAGGGGCTCGACACACCAAGTCAGGACGATGACGAACCCCACAAGCAGAGCACCGAGAAACAAAAGAATTTCCCACAAGAAGTCAAAACAGTAAACTTACTTCACGTGACAAAAGGACTGGCGCCTATAGAGATATGCGCCATACGGCCCATCCCAAAGGAGTCTCGCCACTGGTTGTCAAAACCGATCACCTTCGACCATCAGGATTACTCTAGAAGTATCGGGAACGCAGGCTAGACTGCCTTGATATTAGATCAGATAATAGACGGACTCCACTTTACACATGTCCTGATGGACGGCGGCAGTGGTCTAAACCTGCTATATCAGGACACAATCCGCAAAAGATGGATAGACCCAACAAAAATTTGCCATAGCAACACTTCCTTTCAAGGAGTAATGCTAGGCCCGGATGCCCATTGCAGGGGTTCTCTCCGGCTAGAAGTTATGTTCGGCTCCCTTGATAACTTCCGCCGCGAAAAGCTAACCTTCCACATCGCCCCTTTTTCAAGTAGCTATCAAGCACTCCTGGGACGAGAGGCCTTCGACCGCTTTAATGCAATACCGCATTATGCATCTCTTACGCTTAAGATGCCCAGTTCACGAGGCATCATATCACTAAAGGGAAACATTGAGTGTTCCCCCCGTGCGGAAGACTGTGCGGCTGCCTTGAGAGCCACACACTAAAGCGGCTTCGCCAATCAAAGCACCTAAATAGGTCGTCAAGACCACGGACGCGGCTCGACGAGTCTGACATAAACATACAATTGATAAAGGCTTAATAGCCGTACACCCCCTTACAACTAAGTTCTTCTCTTTTACAGATGAACACCATGCTACACCCGTCCAGGATACGGCACAACGGAGACACAGGCGCAGACATGCAGTAGAGACCTGTTCGAAGGATTCTTTTTAGATTAAGACCCTGCGTAAACCTTTTTTACTGTCTCTTGTTGATACACGTAACCCGGATTCTCAGTATAGCCGAGGAGGAGGCTGGCGTCTTGGCATGTGGCCACGTTAGAATTTTGCACGTACCTGGACACCAGGGGCTTATTACCAAGGGCGCTGTTCCGCCCGTTTTCATAAAAGACCGAATACCTTAGGGAGTGTTCGACGTCGCGAGTTTGGACTTATATGCATCAGCTCCGAATCATGTCTTTGGTAAAATGTTGGGTTTGCCCGGCTCCTGTGTTTTGCTGCCTTACGTTCCGCTCTATCGGCTAAGGCGGCACAAGGAGAACTACTGCGATTGTGCCCCGGTTCAGCCACGCGAGCACCTCAGTAGAGAAAGCCGAAAACTGACTGTCATGATATAGCGTGAGACTGGTCAACCACTCGATGACCCTCCCAAATCTTTAGGATTCCTCCGTATTAACGAAGGGTCGTTTCCCGGCCAGGCACACACGCGCCCCGAATTCGGGTGAGCGCGGTGCCCCCAGGGGCTATATAGTAGCCCCACTGGCAAACTCCTATGGCTAAGTGAAAGTGATAAAGCATTATAGTCTGGTTGATTAGTTCGCTGCGCTATCACCTCCTTAATGGGACTAAGATGTTGGATCAAGTGTGAAAATGCGCCTTCTGCGAACACCCCCGCATTATATGCGTGGGGGCTAAAGCCAAAGACTGCCATCTTTCAGGTTATATACACATATACATTAACGGCCGCACAGGAGGTGTTTTAAATTCTTGAAGGCACAAGTATCAAAAGCTTTTATATTTGATCAAAACATTGTTTTACAATAATACATGTTATTCGAACATAATATCCTTCGAGCACCGCGTCTCTTTTAAACGAGCACCCTGCAGAACTTTCTGAAAATAGTGCTTGGCAGGTACTCGGCTCCCGTCCGAGTCGTGGGATGCAATAGTAGTGGCTTTCATCTCCGCCTAGTATGTTTTGACATGGGCAAGAGCCATCCGCGCACCCTCTATGCATGCTGACCTCTTCATTGCATTGATATGCGGCACCGCACCAAGGAACTGCTGCACCAAGCTAAAATAACTTTTTGGCTCAGGCCTTTCTGGCCACAGATGACTCACGACATACTTCATGGCGAGTTCGGATAACCTATTCCGCTCGGCCCATTCGGCTAAATGATCGGTTAATGGAAGTGGACGCTCTGGATTGTGGAAGTGCGACCAGAAGAGCTTTTCCACTTCGCGATCCTTTTGATCTCGGAAGTGTTTGGCCGCGTCCGCGACACTCGCCGCCAAATCCAGATAAGGGTCCGTCGTACTCCATAACCGGTCCAACGAAGCATATTTAGGATCCCCGAACATCATCCGCAGCATAAAGGGCTTTCCAGCCGCGATATCTCCGGCCTGACGTAGCTCCTCCTTCATAGCTCTCATTGTAGAGCGAGCATCCTTGGCTTCTGTAGTGGCCTTCTCTAGGTCCGTCTGTTCCTCCTGATCTTCTTTCTCAAGAAGCTTGCAGCGGTCGGCAGTGCTCTTCAACTTTACAGCCATCTCGGCCATTTCCTTTCTGCTTTGGCAGTGAGCAGCCTGTTCGGCTTTCAGCTCTTCAACCGCCTTTAAGGCAGCAGCATCGCTTTTCCTGGCCTGCTCCTTGGCCCGGGCAAGTTCCTCCCGAAGGTTCTCCATGGCAGCGGCACCATCTGCATCAAGCACACATGATGTAAGATACGGGCATCAAGCTTCTCTTACCAGGTGTCTCCGGAGAAATTACATACCCTGTGCCTCGTCAAGCCGCTTGTTGACAAGCGCGATGTCGGCATCTACCACATCAAGTTGCCGCTTTAGTTCGGCAAATTCATTAGTCCGGCTAGCCACCGGACACTTCGCCACCTACATAGGAAGGGCGACATATTATACCTGGGATTATGATCCTCTGCGCGCCGTCACTTTTGACAACGCATAGAGTCTCAGGGGCTACTATCTACATAGGGCGCATCTTATATATGCGGAACTGTCAAAAGGTACATGATTTCGCGTACCTGAAAACCTGTCAGTAAACTCCTGACGGACTCGTGCAACCCGCTCTCCGTGGATGAAATCCTTTCAATCACCGTACCCATCAACGTACGGTGCTCTTTTGAGATAGACGCTCGCCTGAGCAGATCCTTCAACTCCTCCGGCCGTGCACCGGACGGTGCCGAACTCGTCCGATGGCCTTTTTCAAAGGCCGGATATGGAGGGCTTTGGGGGGCCATATGACTGCCTTCCGGCCCTGCCGGATTCGGAGAAACCCTCCGTGACGACACCTCAGGGTCGCCCGCCTCGTGAGGCGGTATGACAGGGGGAGGCGTTCCGCTCTCCATCATCTCCGGAAGAAGCTCCCCCGAAGATGAGCTCTGCTGAGAAGGGCTGAGATCCGAACTACAAGGTAAAATTTCGGTTATTCTCCTCAGGAATAGAACAGGGGTGTCTCTCATTTCAAACTCCCCTCTCTACTTACGGCTCGGTGAAGGGCTAATTCCCTTGGGGGCACAGTATGGCCGAGGTATCCCCCGGCGCAGGACCCTCTGCCGAAGATTTCTTCCCCTGCTTCGAGACCATGGTCTCTGGGTCATTAGAGGCGGTCCTCTTCTTCCCATGGGTAGAGGAATTTTTGATTCCTCCTTTCCCAACAGACTCCTTCGAGGAGGCGGTAGCTCCCTTGTCCCCCTCCTCGTTCTCTTCCAAAGGAACAATCTCCAGCATCCTGGTCAACACGGGATTCGGCGAGGTCTCAGGAAGGGGGGCCGGACACCTGATTAACTTCGCCTTCGCTACCCACTCATGTTTCAAAGACAACTCTTTTAAGAGTGATGTTGTGATGAATGAACGGATGGTGTGTCCGGAGACAGGGCTACTTACTTGAGTATCCGGACGATTGCAGCTTAGTCCTGCGTCCTCCGTAGCATCCGGACACATTACTTGTGATCCGAAGAACAATTTGTACATCTCCACGGGCGTTATGCCAAGAAAGTGTTGGAGAGCTCGCGGTCCCTCCGGATTGAACTCCCACTGGCGGAGGGGGCGACGTTTGTAGGGCAGAACTCGGCGAATTAGCATAACCTGTGTCACCACGACCAGGCAGATGTCCCTTTCTAGGAGATCTCGGATGCGGCCCTACAACAGGGGGACATCCTTCGCCGGCCCCTAGTCCAGTCCCTTATTGACCCATGATGCTAGTCGTGGTGGGGGACCCGAGCGGAAAGCAGGAGGCGCCACCCACTTGGTGCCCCTGGGAGCTGTGATATAAAACTACTCTTGTTGCCATAAGTTGAACTCCTCTTGAAAAGAGCCCTCGGGTCATGGAGCGTCAGCATTTTTGCTTATAACAGCGCCTCCGCACTCAGAGTGCCATCCCTCGATCATCTTCGGCTCTACTTTAAAGGTCTTAAGCCATAGTCTGAAGTGTGGAGTAACATGGAGGAAGGCTTCGCACACGACGATAAACGATGAGATGTGGAGGGTGGACTCCGGAGCTAGGTCGTGAAATTCCAGCCCATAATAAAACTTGAGCCCCCTCAGGAAGGGATCCGTTGCGAAGCCGAGCCCTCGGAGGAAGTGAGACATGAAGACAACACTCTCACCAGGCTCAGGAGTAGGAATAACCTTCCCTTGAGCAGGCAGCCTATGCGAGATTTCGTCGGTCAAGAACCTGGCCTCTCTCAGCTTTAGCACGTCCTCCTCCATGACGGAGGAAGGCATCCATCGGCCTCGAAGGTCAGAACCGGACATCATCAAAGGTCCGAAGCGCCTGGAATCTGGAACCTTGGGTGTTGGAGCTCGAGGCGAAGGGAGAACTCAATTGAGATTGAAATAAAGGAGTAAGGCCTTGGTCTCTATAAAAGGGGTCGAATACCAAGAGCCCTCCCCGTAACCGTTCGGGACTCGCCTTTGATCAAGGAAATATACCAACGGGCACGACTGGGTTACCCATGTCCGTATTGATGAGAATCCCGTAAATTAAGGGGACACGATCTCTACTTCGACAAGACGTGCCAAGGAAACCGCCTCGCAAAATGTGCTGAGGTGGGACAATAAAACGATTCGAATAAAGGCTTGGCTGTGGTGTGATGTCATGCTACGAAATACGTTAGAAGATTAGACTTGTGTAAATACTATTCTCTCTATGGAAATATGTGGAATTTATCTTGTAGAGCCGGACACTTCTATGAAGTATTCGGAGGAGGAACCCGCCTTGCAATGCCGAAGACAATCTGCGCGCCGGACTCGTCGTCATTGAAGCCTGGTTCAGGGGCTACTTAGGGAGTCCTGGATTAGGGGGTGTTCGGATAGCCGGACTATAACCTTTGGCCAGACTCTTGGACTATGAAGATACAAGATTGAAGACTTCGTCCCATGTCCGGATAGAACTTTCCTTGGCGTGGAAGGCAAGCTTGGCGATACGGATATGGAGATCTCCTCCCATTGTAACCGACTCTCTGTAACCCTAACCCTCTCCGGTGTCTATATAAACCGAAGGGTTTAGTCCATAGGACGAACAACAATCATACCATAGACTAGCTTCTAGGGTTTAGCCTCTCTGATCTCGTGGTAGATCTACTCTTGTACTACCCCTATCATCAATATTAATCAAGCAGTAGTAGGGTTTTACCTCCATCGAGAGGGCCCGAACCTGGGTAAAAACATCGTGTCCCTTGTCTCCTGTTACCATCCGCCTAGACGCACAGTTCGGGACCCCCTACCTGAGATCTGCTGGTTTTGACACCGACAGTCACCAAGGTAGAGTTCTGTAGAACTGTGTAGTATGCTTGAGACCAAGAATGCCCGTCCCTGCATATTATTGAGTCCTCTCCTAGCATGCCTTCTCCAGTCAGTCTCCCATCATACCGCGATTTAGGGAGACCTATCTTCTTAAGGCCAGGAATGAAGTCAACACAAAACCCACGGACATCCTCTGTTTGATGGCCCATGGAGATGCTTCCTTCTGGACTAGCACGGTTACGGACATATTTCTTTAGGACTCCCATGAACCTCTCAAATGGGAACATATTGTGTAGAAATACGGGGCCCAGAATGAAAATCTCGTCGACTAGATGAACTAGAACGTGCGTCATGATATTGAAGAAGGATGGTGGGAACACCAGCTCGAAACTGACAAGACATTGCGCCACATCACTCCTTAGCCTTGGTATGATTTCTGGATCGATCACCTTCTGAGAGATTGCATTGAGGAATGCACATAGCGTCATAAGGGCTAATCAGACGTTTTCCGGTAGAAGCCCCCTCAATGCAACCGGAAGCAGTTGCGTCATAATCACGTGGCAGTCCTGAGACTTTAGGTTCTGTAACTTTTTCTCTGGAATATTTATTATTCCCTTTATATTCGACGAGAAGCCACTCGGGACCTTCATACTGAGCAGGAATTCAAAAAAATATTTCCTTCTCTTCTTTGGTAAGAGCGTAGCTGGCAGGACCTTTGTACTGCTTTGGAGGCGTGCTGCCTCAGGTGTATCTTTTGTCTTCCCATACATGCCCAAGAAGCCTAACAGGTTCACGCAAAGGTTCTTCGTCACGTGCATCACGTCGATTGAAGAGCGTACCTCTAGCTCTTTCCAGTAGGGTAGGTCCAAAAATATAGATTTCTTCTTCCACATGGGTGCGCATCCCTCAACATCATTCGGAATAGCTAGTCCGCCGGGACCCTTTCCAAATATTACGTTTAAATTAGAGACCATAGCAAGTACGTGATCACCGGTATGCATGGCGGGATTCTTCTGGTGATCTGCCTCGCCTTTGAAATGCTTGCCTTTCTTTCGACATTGATGGTTGGTCGGGAGAAATCGATGATGGCCCAGGTACACATTCTTCCTGCATCTGTCCAGGTATATACTTTCGGTGTCAGCTAAACAATGTGTGCATGCGTGGTATCCCTTGTTTGTCTGTCCTGAAAGGTTACTGAGAGCGGGCCAATCATTGATGGTCATGAACAGCAACGCCTTTAGGTCAAATTCTTCCCCCATGTGCTCATCCCACGCACGTACACCTGTTCCATTCCACAGCTTTAAGAGTTCTTCAACTAATGGCCTTAGGTACACATCAATGTCGTTGCCGGGTTGCTTAGGGCCTTGGATGAGAATTGGCATCATAATGAACATCCGCTTCATGCACATCCAAGGAGGAAGGTTATACATACATAGAGTCACGGGCCAGGTGCTGTGATTGCTGCTCTGCTCCCCGAAAGGATTAATGCCATCCGCACTTAAAGCAAACCATACGTTCCTTGGGTCACTTGCAAACTCATCCCAGAACTTTCTCTCGATTTTTCTCCACTGCGACCCATCAGCGGGTGCTCTCAACTTCCCGTCTTTCTTACGGTCCTCACTGTGCCATCGCATCAACTTGGCATGCTCTTTGTTTCTGAACAGTCGTTTCAACCATGGTATTATAGGAGCATACCACATCACCTTCGCAGGAACCCTCTTCCTGCGGGGCTCACCCTCAACATCACCAGGGTCATCTCATCTGATCTTATACCACAACGCACCACATACCGGGCATGCGTTCAAATCCTTGTATGCACCATGGTAGAGGATGCAGTCATTAGGGCATGCATGTATCTTCTCCACCTCCAATCCTAGAGGGCATATGACCTTCTTTGTTGCGTACGTACTATCGGGCAATTTGTTATCCTTTGGAAGCTTCTTCAATATTTTCAGTAGCTTCTCAAATCCTTTGTCAGGCACATCATTCTCTGCCTTCCACTGCAGCAATTCTAGTACGGTACTGAGCTTTGTGTTGCCATCTTCGCAATTGGGGTACAACACTTTTTTATGATCCTCTAACATGCGATCGAACTTCAGCTTCTCCTTTTCACTTTCGCACTTTTCCCTTGCATCAACAATGACACGGCAGAGATCATCATCGGGCACATCGTCTGGTTCCTCTGGATCTTCAGCTTCCTCTTGATCTTCAGCTTCCCTCGTTGCAGCATCACCGTATTCAGGGGGCACATAGTTGTCATCATCCTCTTCTTCTTCGTTGTCTTCCATCATAACCCCTATTTCTCCGTGCTTCGTCCAAACATTATAGTGTGGCATGAAACCCTTATAAAGCAGGTGTGTGAGAAGGATTTTCTTGTCCGAGTAAGACCTCGTATTCCCACAATTAGGGCATGGACAACACATAAAACCATTCTGCTTGTTTGCCTCAGCCACTTCGAGAGAATTATGCACGCCCTTAATGTACTCAGAGGTGTGTCTATCACCGTACATCCATTGCCGGTTCATCTGCGTGCATTATATATAATTATGTGTGTCAAAAGTAAGAAAATTAGACAAGTACCTATCTAAAGTAAGATTTTTCTTTCTTTCAAAAAGAAGATAAGAACAAGAGGCTCACCACGGTGGTGTCGGCGACGAGATCGGCGCGGGCGATCGACGGCGGTGAAGACGAGGACGGGGCGTGACGGACCGCTAAACCTAGACAAATCTCGAAAAAAATGGAGCTCGGAGGTCGAGCTTCGAGAGGAGAAAGCTTAACTCGTGTGGCTCGGGTATTTCATCGAACACCTCACATGCATAAGAGGTGAGCCAGAGCACCCAAATGCCCTTCCTGGCCAGCCAGCAAAAAACAGAGTACCATGGAGTGCTCTGCTCACCGGCGATGGGGTATATATAGGCAACTCATTTGTCCCGCTTCGTGGCTGGAACCGGGACTAAAGGCCATCCTTCTGTCCTGGTTCCTGCCATGAACCGCGACTAATGGTTGTGGGCCAGGAGCGAGGCTCATTGGTCCTGGTTCGTGCCAAGAGCCGGGACAAATGGGCCTAGACGAACCGGGACCAATGCCCACGAGGCCCCGGCCGGCCCCCTGGGCTCACGAACCGGGACAAATGCCTCCATTGGTCCCGGTTCGTGGCAGAACAGGGACTAATGGGCTGGCCAGTCCCGAACGAAAGCCCCTTTTTCTACTAGTGTTATTCTATAGCTTGATCTGCCAAATGCTATTAAGGAAATGAATTTTCCTCCTTGATCAAGTTATCAATCCTTATTGCGTGTACGCTTCCTACTCAACACCTAAATAATCTATTTGTACATGTTGATATATATTAATATGCTATTTTGTTGGTGCATAAGAGATAATACATGAATGTGTAATCTACAATCTCAGTGAGCTAAAACCCTATTGTTCTCAGGTTTTTTGTCATGGATTATTTTATTCTCATGTAAACTATAGGAAGAAACACTCATGTATGTACAGAACTGAACTGAAGCTACCATGGAAATTACATTCTATAGCTGTGGGTCGTTTCTGGTATGAACAAAATTACTAAAATACCTCCTCTTTTCTCCAAGAACGAAACTCAGGACAAACGCTGCTGCAAAGGGGGCTGGCGCTCCAAAGAAAGCAAAGCAGCAATTCTTCCATCGGTTGGACTAGATATGTACATACGGTATAACTATCGCTTCTTGGGTTCCATGTTTGATACAACATGCTAAATAATGTGTCATCATATAACGATTGTGGTTTCTCTTTTCCTCACAGAATCTTCTGCGATCTGCTTACTTATCAAACTAGGTTTACCGCTAGATGGGTGTGTTTCTGAAGAACGTTTCTCAGCTCTGCTGCGCCATAGCAACGGTCTGACCATGGGGTCCGGAGATCGTCAACTCAGCACATTTTTGGGCATGCACATGATATATTTTGTGCAGCTTTCTAAGGCAAAGCTTTGACACCAGCAGACCCATGTCAGGCCACTGCCATAGCAATTCCTCTATTTAGGCGCTCGACTAACAAATGCATAGGTTTCTGTTACAAAAGGTTTAGAATCATTACCCTTGATGCTTGAATTTGGACCTTGCACCTTACTTGGGTAACATAGAGCTAAATGGCACATTGTCCAAATACACGTTCAAAACACTTCGGGTTTGACATGGTCTCTATCCTTGATCAAACATAAAGTTACTAAAAAAGGCAAATATTTCTCAACACGAACATGGTTTCAATTGGGTAGCTGCGCCATTTGGCGCACCGGGTCATCTAGTTGCAATGAGAAGCAACTGTCGTACTACAGCTTGAAGAAATATACAGTCCATTGTACCCTTTCCAATAGTAATTGTACTTCTATTCATATCAGAGCTTCGAAGCCGCATCCAACTATCGAACCAAGATATTCACTTGATACTGGAGTCACTGGAATTATTTCTTATGGAAGCCTGTTTGTTTTTCAATTTGACAGAAGCAATGTGCTGCAATGTACAGCAGAATATCTATGCTATGAAATAGAAGAGTCAGCTGCCATGTATATGGAGAATAAATCACATTAGGCTACCACTTTATGAACTTCACATCAACTACAGGAATCAATTCATCTTTGTTGGTCCACATCCACACAACCTAGTGTTTAATCTCCTTTGTTCCTTCATGTACCAAAGCAATTTATTACCATAATATTTGCTTATTAAATTAATGAGTTCTGAACAAACTAAACTTTTCTGTAAGGGTCAGGTTACTGGATATGCTATATGCTATTTGCGGCGGGCATGCGAGTTTACGCGCTCTAGAGTTGGGGGCCTCGGCCACCGCCCAAACCTCGACGTATCGCCACCAAACCATGTATCTATGATTAAATAGGTACTTATGTAACTATAAATGATTTTTGGAAACAATAAATAGTAAACTATGAGGCAACTGCAGTTCAAATTTGACCCGCTTCCTGTTGAATCTGCGGGAATTTGTCTTTTTCACCAGAGGTGGATCAATACTTTTGACACCCATCCATTTTGTCAATTGTGCATTAAATATGGCCTAGTAATTTAGAAAATTTATTTGGTCCAATTTTGCAACAAATATATGGTAGGTCCTTCACAAAAAAAACTCATTTTGGGCACTCGGAAAATGGAAAATGTATTTTCCGTGCAAAGAAAATGAAAACTCCCTTAGGCAACATTGTTTGGAATTCAAAGATGCACCCTTGTGCACAATATGAGATCATTTGAACAAACTAGGCCACGAATGTGGCCATAAGATTGATTATTTGGCTTGAAAGCCATGAATCTTCACGCATGATAGCTCATTTCTGAGAACACTTTTTTTAAAATAATTGCCGTATTACAAGTTTATTATTTTTCCTGGGAACTTGGCCACATATAATGATACAATGCGAAGGTTTCCCAATTTTTTGATTTTTTTGATTTTTTTATGCCCGTTTCAAAATGTGATCAAAACTGCGGGAATGATCGTTCCTAGCTAGTGGTTGAATCTTGGAATTTTTTTGGTGTTTCTCTGATTAAATAGATACTTATGTACCTAGAAATGATTTTTGTAAAAAATAAAGAGCAAACTACGAGGCAACTATAGTTCAAATTTGACCCGCTTCCAGTTGAATCGGCGGGAATTTGTCTTTTTCACCAGAGGTGGATAAAAACTTCTTACACCCATCCATTTGGTTAATTGTGCATTAAATATGGCCTAGTACTTTAGAAAATGATTTGGTCCAATTTTGCAACAATGATTTGGGAGTCCTTCACAAAAAAACCTCCTTTTGGGCACTCGAAAAATGGAAAATGGTTCTTTCGTCCAAAGAAAAAGAAAACTTCCTGAGGCAACATTGTTTGCCATTCACATATGCACACTTGTGCACAATATGAGATCATTTGAACAAACTATGCCATGAATGTGGCCATAAGATTGATTATTTGGCTTTAAAGCCATTGATCTCCACACGTGATAGCTCGTTTCTGAGAACACTTTTTTAAAATAATTGCCGTATTACAAGTTTATTATTTTTCTTGGGAACTTGGCCACGTATAATGAGACAATGCGAAGGTTTCCCAATTTTTTAATTTTTTTTTGAATTTTTTATGCCCGTTTCAAAATGCAGTCAAAATGGCGGGAATGACCGTTCCTAGCTAGTTGTTGAATCTTGGAATTTTTTTGGTGTTTCTCTGATAAATAGATACTTATGTACCTAGAAATGATTTTTGGAAAAAATAAAGAGCAAACTACGAGGCAACTACAGTTCAAATTCGACCCGCTTCCAACTGAATCGGCGGGAATTTGTCTTTTTCACCAGAGGTGGATCAAAACTTTTTGCACCAGACCATTTTGTCAATTGTGCATTAAATATGTCCTAGTATTTTAGAAAATTGATTTGGTCAAATTTTGCAACAATTATTTGGGAGGTCCTTCACCAAAAAACCTCCTTTTGGACACTCAAAAAATGGAAAGTGGTTTTTTCGTCCAAAGAAAATGAAAACTTCCTTAGGCAACATTGTTTTCCATTCCAATATGCACCCTTGTGCATAATATGAGATCATTTGAACAAACTATGCCATGAATGTGGCCATAATATTGATCATTTGTCTTGAAAGCCATTGATCTCCACACGTGATATCTCGATTCTGAGAACACTTTAAAAAAATAATTGATGTATTACAAGTTTGTTATCTTTCCTAGGAACTTTGCCACAAATAATGACACAATGTGAAGGTTTCCCAATTTTTTGTTTTATTTTTATTTTTTATGCCCGTTTCAAAATGCGATCAAAACGGCGGGAATGACCGTTCCTAGCTAGTGGTTGAATCATGGAATTTTATTGGGTATTCTCTGATTAAATAGATACTTATGTACCTAGAAATGATTTTTGAAAAAAATAAAGAGCAAACTACATGGTAGCTACAGTTCAAATTTGACCCGCTTCCAGCTGAATCGGCGGAAATTTGTCTTTTTCACGAGAGGTGGATCAAAACTTTTTACACCCGACCATTTTTTAAATTGTGCATTAAATATGTCCTAGTATTTTAGAAAATTGATTTGGTCCAATTTTGCAACAATTATTTGGGTTGTCCTTCACAAAAAAAAACTCATTTCGGGCACTCGAAAATGGAAAATGTATTTTCCATGCAAAGAAAATGAAAACTCATTGTTTGGAATTCGAAGATGCACCCTTGTGCACAATATGAGATCATTTGAACAAACTATGCCTAGAATGTGGCCATAAGATTGATCATTTGTGCACAATATGAGATTACATGATTTTAACACATTATTTTTAGGCAACTATTACCTATTTAGATGGTCATAACATCATACTGCATTGTGATTGGTCCGTGGACGTCTCACGCGGATCGTGCATCATACGCCATCGGATGCTCGCAGATCCAACGGCCGTCCTCAACCCTTCCACACCAACCCCGAAACCCTAGCTCTGTCCTCTGGTCATTTTCCATCCACCCCCGCCTCCTTTCTTTCTTGCCTCACACGATTCGATCCAATCCTCTTCCCCGACCCCTCCCTCCACCTCGTCTCCCCCGATCCCACCGGCCGGCGGCGACCTCCTCTCAACCAGCCCCCACCCATCCATCTCTCTCTCCAGCGTCCCCTCTCTCTCTCCTGTGGCGGCGCTCACCACTTCAACACCGTCGGCGACCATAACCACGGCCTCCACCTCCCCTCCCCGCCCTGGCTAGTGTTGGGTTTCGTAGTAATTTCAAAAAATTTCCTACGCACACGCAAGATCATGTGATGCATAGCAACGAGGGGGAGAGTGTTGTCTACGTACCCAACGCAGACCGACTGCGGAAGCGATGACACGACGTAGAGGAAGTAGTCGTACATCTTCACGATCCAACCGATCAAGCACCGAAACTACGGCACCTCCGAGTTCGAGCACACGTTCAGCTCGATGACGATTCCCGGACTCCGATCCAGCAAAGTGTCGGGGAAGAGTTCCGTCAGCACGACGGCGTGGTGACGATCTTGATGTACTACAGCAGCAGGGCTTCGCCTAAACTCCGCTACAGTATTATCGAGGTATATGGTGGCAGGGGGCACCGCACACGGCTAAGGAATAGATCACGTGGATCAACTTGTGTGTCTAGAGGTGTCCCCTGCCTCCGTATATAAAGGAGTAGAGGGGGGAGGCTGGCCGGCCAAGGAGGGAGGCGCAGGAGAGTCCTACTCCCTCAGGGAGTAGGATTCCTCCCCCCAATCCTAGTCCAACTAGGATTCCTCGGAGGGGAAGGGAGAGAGGGGGGCCGGCCACCTTCTCCTAGTCCTAATAGGACTAGGGGAGGGCGAAGAGGCGCAGCCACCTTGGGCTGCCCCTTTCTCCTTTCCACTAAGGCCCATGAAGGCCCATATGGCTCCCGGGGGGTTCCGGTAACCCTCCCGGTAACCCGGTAAAATCCCGATTTCACCCGGAACACTTCCGATGTCCAAACATAGGTTTCCAATATATCAATCTTTACGTCTCGACCATTTTGAGACTCCTCGTCATGTCCGTGATCTCATCCGGGACTCCGAACAACCTTCGGTACATCAAAATGCATAAACTCATAATATAACTGTCATCGTAACCTTAAGCGTGCGGACCCTACAGGTTCGAGAACAATGTAGACATGACCGAGACATGTCTCCGGTCGATAACCAATAGCGAGACCTGGATTCCCATATTGGCTCCTACATATTCTACGAAGATCTTTATCGGTCAGACCGCATAACAACATACGTTGTTCCCTTTGTCAGCGGTATGTTACTTGCCCGAGATTCGATCGTCGGTATCCAATACCTAGTTCAATCTCGTTACCGACAAGTCTCTTTACTCGTTCCGTAATACATCATCTCACAACTAACATATTAGTTGCAATGCTTGCAAGGCTTATGTGATGTGTATTACCGAGAGGGCCCAGAGATACCTCTCCGACAATCGGAGTGACAAATCCTAATCTCGAAATACGCCAACCCAACATCTACCTTCGGAGACACCTGTAATGCTCCTTTATAATCACCCAGTTACGTTGTGACGTTTGGTAGCACCCAAAGTGTTCCTCTGGCAAACGGGAGTTGCATAATCTCATAGTCATAGGAACATGTATAAGTCATGAAGAAAGCAATAGCAACATACTAAACGATCGTGTGCTCAGCTAAAGGAATGGGTCATATCAATCAGATCATTCAACTAATGATGTGACCTCGTTAATCAAACAACAACTCATTGTTCATGGTTAGTAAACATAACCATCTTTGATTAACGAGCTAGTCAAGTAGAGGCATACTAGCATGAATAATAAACATTTATCATGATTATAAGGAAATAAATAATAACTTTATTATTGCCTCTAGGGCATATTTCCTTCAGTCTCCCACTTGCACTAGAGTCAATAATCTAGTTCACATCGCCATGTGATTTAACAGCAATAGTTCACATCACCATGTGATTAACACCCATAGTTCACATCGATATGTGATCAACACCCAAAGGGTTTACTAGATTCAGTAATCTAGTTCACATCGCTATGTGATTAACCCCCAAGGAGTACTAAGGTGTGATCATGTTTCGCTTGTGAGAGAATCTTAGTCAACGGGTCTGTCACATTCAGAGCCGTAAGTATTTTGCAAATATTTATGTTAACAATGCTCTGCATGGAGCTACTCTAGCTAATTGCTCCCACTTTCAATATGTATCCAGATTGAGACTTAGAATCATCTGGATCAGTGTCAAAAACTTGCATCGATGTAACCCTTTACGATGAACCTTTTTGTCACGTCCATAATCGAGAAACATATCCTTATTTCACTAAGGATAATTCTGACCGCTGTCCAGTGATCTACTCCTAGATCACTATTGTACTCCCTTGTTAAATCAGTGCAAGGTATACAATAGATCTGGTACACAGCATGACATACTTTATAGAACCTATAGCCAAGGCATAGGGAATGACTTTCATTCTTTTCTATCTTCTGCCGTGGTCGGGCTTTGAGTCTTACTCAACTTTACACCTTGTAACACAGGCAAGAAACTTTTTCTTTGACTGTTCCATTTTGAACTACTTCAAAATCTTGTCAAGGTATGTACTCACTGAAAAACTTATCAAGCGTCTTGATCTATCTCTATAGATCTTGAAGCTCAATATGTAAGCAACTTTTACCGAAGTCTTTCTTTGAAAAAACTCCTTTCAAACACCCCTTTATGCTTTACAAAATAATTCTACATTATTTCCGATCAACAATATGTCATTCACATATACTTATCAGAAATGTTGTAGTGCTCCCACTCACTTTCTTGTAAATACAGGCTTCATCGCAAGTCTGTATAAAACTATATGCTTTGATCATACTATCAAAGCATTTATTCCAACTCCGAGAGGCTTGCACCATTCCATAAATGGATCGCTGGAGCTTGCACACTTTGTTAGCTCCCTTTGGATCGACAAAACCTTCTGGTTGCATCATATACAACTCTTCTTCCAGAAATCCATTCAGGAATGCAGTTTTCTTTATCCATTTGCCAGATTTCATAAAATGCGGCAATTTGCTAACATGATTCGGACAGACTTAAGCATAGATACGAGAGAGAAACTCTCATCGTAGTCAACACCTTGAACTTGTCGAAAAACCTTTTTGCGACAATTCTAGCTTTGTAGATAGTGACGCTACTATCAACGTCCGTCTTCCCCTTGAAGATCCATTTAATCTCAATGGCTCGCCGATCATTGGGCAAGTCAATCAAAGTCCATACTTTGTTCTCATACATGGATCCCATCTCAGATTTCATGGCTTCAAGCCACTTTGTGGAATCTGGGCTCACCATCGCTTCTTCATAGTTCGTAGGTTCATCATGATCTAGTAGCATGATTTCCAGAACTGGATTACTGAACCACTCTGGTGCGGATCTTACTCTGGTTGATCTACGAGGTTCAGTAGTATCTTGTTCTGAAGTTTCATGATCATTATCATTAACTTCCTTACTTATTGGTGTAGGTGTCGCAGAAACAATTTTCTGTGATGTACCACTTTCCAACAAGGGAGCAGGTACAGTTACCTCGTCAAGTTCTACTTTCCTCCCACTCACTTCTTTCGAGAGAAACTCCTTCTCTAGAAAAACTCTGAATTTAGCAACAAAAGTCTTGCCTTCGGATTTGTGATAGAAGGTGTACCCAACAGTCTCCTTTGGGTATCCTATGAAGACATATTTCTCCGATTTGAGTTTGAGCTTATCAGGATGAAACTTTTTCATATAAGCATCACAACCCCAAATTTAAGAAACGACAGCTTAGGTTTCATGCCAAACCATAGTTCATACGGTGTCGTCTCAACGGATTTAGATGGTGCCCTATTTAACGTGAATGTAGCTGTCTCTAATGCATAAACCCAAAACGATAGTGGTAGATCGGTAAGAGACATCATAGATCGCACCATATCTAATAAAGTACGGTTATGACGTTCGGACACACCATTACATTGTGGTGTTCCAGGTGGCATGAGTACTGAAACTATTTCACATTGTTTTTAACTGAAGGCCAAACTCGTAACTCAAATACTCTTCTCTACGATCAGATCGTAGAAACTTTATTTTCTTGTTACGATGATTTTTCACTTCACTCTGAAATTCTTTGAACTTTTCAAATGTTTCAGACCTATGTTTCATCAAGTAGATATACTCATATCTGCTCAAATCATCTATGAAGATCAGAAAATAATGATACCTGTCGCGAGCCTCAATATTCATCGGACCACATACATCAGTATGTATGATTTCCAACAAATCTGTTGCTTGCTTCATTGTTCCGGAGAACGGCGTTTTAGTCATCTTGCCCAAAAGGCATGGTTCACAAGCATCAAGTGATTCATAATCAAGTGATTCCAAAATCCCATCAGTATGGAGTTTCTTCATGCGCTTTACACCATATGACCTAAATGGCAGTGCTACAAACAAGTTGCACTTATCATTATTAACTTTGCATCTTTTGGTTTCAATATTATGATTATGTGTATCACTATGATCGAGATCCAACGAACTATTTTCATTGGGTGTGTAACCATATAAGGTTCTATTCATGTAAACAGAACAACAATTTATTCTCTTACTTAAATGAATAACCGTATTACAATAAACATGATCAAATCATATTCATGCTCAACGCAAACACCAAATAACACTTATTCAGGTTCAACACTAATCCCGAAAGTATAGGGAGTGTGTGACGATGATCATATCAATCTTGGAACCACTTCCAACACACATCGTCACTTCACCCTTAACTAGTCTCTGTTTATTCTGCAACTCCCGTTTCGAGTTACTAATCTTAGCAACTGAACTAGTATCAAATACTGAGGGTTTGCTATAAACACTAGTAAAGTACACATCAATAACATGTATATCAAATATACTTATGTTCACTTTGCCATCCTTCTTATCCGCCAATCACTTGGGGTAGATCCGCTTCCAGTGACCAGTCCCTTTGCAGTAGAAACACTTAGTTTCAGGCTTAGGATCAGACATGGGCTTCTTCACTTGAGCAGCAACTTGCTTGCTGTTCTTCTTGAAGTTCCCCTTCTTCCCTCTACCCTTTTCTTGAAACTAGTGGTCTTGTCTACCATCAACACTTGATGTTTTTCTCAATTTCTACCTTCGTCAATTTCCGCATTACGAAGAGCTTGGGAATCGTTTCCGTTATCCCTTGCATATCATAGTTCATCACGAAGTTCTACTAACTTGGTGATGGTGACTAGAGAATTCTGTCAATCACTATCTTATCTGGAAGATTAACTCCCACTTGATTCAAGCGATTGTAGTACCCAGACAATCTGAGCACATGCTCACTAGTTGAGCGATTCTCCTCCATCTTTTAGCTATAGAACTTGTTGGAGACTTCATATCTCTCAACTCGGGTATTTGCTTGAAATATTAGCTTCAACTCCTGGAACATCTCATATGGTCCATGACGTTCAAAATGTCTTTGAAGTCCTGATTCTAAGCCGTTAAGCATGGTGCACTTCAACTATCAAGTAGTCATCATATTGAGCTAGCCAAACGTTCATAACGTCTGCATCTGCTCCTGCAATAGGTCTGTCACCTAGCGGTGCATCAAGGACATAATTCTTCTGTGCAGCAATGAGGATAAACCTCATATCACGGATCCAACCCGCATCTTTGCTACTAACATCTTTCAACACAATTTTCTCTAGGAACATATCAAAATAATCACAGGGAAGCAACAACGCGAGCTATTGATCTACAACATGATTTGCAAAATACTACCAGGACTAAGTTCATGATGAATTTAAGTTCAATTTAATCATATTAAGAACTCCCACTTAGATAGACATCCCTCTAATCCTCTAAGTGATCACGTGATCCAAATCAACTAAACCATGTCCGATCATCAGGTGAGATGGATTAGTTTCATCGGTGAACATCATTATGTTGATCATATCTACTATATGATTCACGCTCGACCTTTCGGTCTCCGTGTTCCGAGGCCATATCTGTATATGCTTGGCTCGTCAAGTATAACCTGAGTATTCCGCGTGTGCAACTGTTTTGCACCCGTTCTATTTGAACGTAGAGCTTATCACACCCGATCATCACGTGGTGTCTGGGCACGATGAACTTTGGCAACGGTGCATACTCAGGGAGAACACTTCTTGATAATTTAGTGAGAGATCATCTTATAATGCTACCGTCAATCAAAGCAAGATAAGATGCATAAAAGGACAAACATCACATGCAATCAATATAAGTGATATGATATGGCCATCATCATCTTGTGCTTGTGATCTCCATCTCCGAAGCACCGTCATGATCACCATTGTCACCGGCGTGACACCTTGATCTGCATCGTAGCATCGTTGTCGTCTCGCCAATCTTATGCTTCCACGACTATCACTACCGTTTAGTAATATTACATCGCGATTGCATTGCATACAATAAAACGACAACCATATGGCTCCTGCCAGTTGCCGATAACTCGGTTACAAAACATGATCATCTCATACAATAAAATTCAGCATCATGCCTTGACCATATCACATCACAACATGCCCTGCAAAAACAAGTTAGACGTCCTCTACTTTGTTGTTGCATGTTTTACGTGGCTGCTACGGGCTTAAGTAAGAACCAATCTCACCTACGCATCAAAAACCACAACGATAGTTTGTCAAATAGACTCCGTTTTAACCTTCGCAAGGACCGGGCGTAGCCATACTTGGTTCAACTAAAGTTGGAGAGACAGTCGCCCGCAAGCCATCTATGTGCAAAGCACGTCGAGGGAACCGGTCCCGTGTAAGCGTACGCGTAATGTTGGTCCGGGTCATCTCGTCCAACAATACCGCCGAACCAAAGTATGACATGCTGGTAGGCAGTATGACTTGTATCGTCCACAACTCACTTGTGTTCTACTCGTGCATATAACATCAACATAAATAACCTAGGCTCGGATGCCACTGTTGGGTTTCGTAGTAATTTCAAAAAATTTCCTACGCACACGCAAGATCATGTGATGCATAGCAACGAGGGGGAGAGTGTTGTCTACGTACCCAACACAGACCGACTGAGGAAGCGATGACACGACGTAGAGGAAGTAGTCGTACGTCTTCACGATCCAACCGATCAAGCACCGAAACTACGGCACCTCCGAGTTCGAGCACACGTTCAGCTCGATGACGATTCCCGGACTCCGATCCAGCAAAGTGTCGGGGAAGAGTTCCGTCAGCATAACGGCGTGGTGACGATCTTGATGTACTACAGCAGCAGGGCTTCGCCTAAACTCCGCTACAGTATTATCGAGGTATATGGTGGCAGGGGGCACCGCACACGGCTAAGGAATAGATCACGTGGATCAACTTGTGTGTCTAGAGGTGTCCCCTGCCTCCGTATATAAAGGAGTAGAGGGGGGAGGCTGGCCGGCCAAGGAGGGAGGCGCAGGAGAGTCCTGCTCCCTCTGGGAGTAGGAATCCTCCCCCCAATCCTAGTCCAACTAGGATTCCTCGGAGGGGAAGGGAGAGAGGGGGGCCGGCCACCTTCTCCTAGTCCTAATAGGACTAGGGGAGGGGGAAGAGGCGCAGCCACCTTGGGCTGCCCCTTTCTCCTTTCCACTAAGGCCCATGAAGGCCCATATGGCTCCCGGGGGGTTCCGGTAACCCTCCCGGTAACCCGGTAAAATCCCAATTTCACCCGGAACACTTCCGATGTCCAAACATAGGCTTCCAATAT
Source organism: Triticum dicoccoides (assembly GCF_002162155.2). NCBI lineage: Eukaryota > Viridiplantae > Streptophyta > Magnoliopsida > Poales > Poaceae > Triticum > Triticum dicoccoides. The sequence continues at coordinate 3,882,123 of NC_041384.1, read as the reverse complement.
ATCAATCTTTACGTCTCGACCATTTCGAGACTCCTCGTCATGTCCGTGATCTCATCCAGGACTCCGAACAACCTTCGGTACATCAAAATTCATAAACTCATAATATAACTGTCATCGTAACCTTAAGCGTGCGGACCCTACGGGTTCGAGAACAATGTAGACATGACCGAGACATGTCTCCGGTCAATAACCAATAGCGGGACCTGGATGCCCATATTGGCTCCTACATATTCTACGAAGATCTTTATCGGTCAGACCGCATAACAACATACTTTGTTCCCTTTGTCATCGGTATGTTACTTGCCCGAGATTCGATCGTCGGTATCCAATACCTAGTTCAATCTCATTACCGGCAAGTCTCTTTACTCGTTCCGTAATACATCATCTCACAACTCACATATTAGTTGCAATGCTTGCAAGGCTTATGTGATGTGTATTACCGAGAGGGCCCAGAGATACCTCTCCGACAATCAGAGTGACAAATCCTAATCTCGAAATACGCCAACCCAACATCTACCTTCGGAGACACCTGTAATGCTCCTTTATAATCACCCAGTTACGTTGTGACGTTTGGTAGCACCCAAAGTGTTCCTCCGGCAAACGGGGGTTGCATAATCTCATAGTCATAGGAACATGTATAAGTCATGAAGAAAGCAATAGCAACATACTAAACGATCATGTGCTAAGCTAATGGAATGGGTCATGTCAATCAGATCATTCAACTAATGATGTGACCTCGTTAATCAAATAACAACTCATTGTTCATGGTTAGGAAACATAACCATCTTTGATTAACGAGCTAGTCAAGTAGAGGCATACTAGTGACACTTTGTTTGTCTATGTATTCACAGATGTATTATGTTTCCGGTTAATAGAATTCTAGCATGAATAATAAACATTTATCTTGATTATAAGGAAATAAATAATAACTTTATTATTGCCTCTAGGGCATATTTCCTTCAGCTAGAGGTCCACTCCCTCCCCGACTCCTCTCCCTCCCCCGACTCCTCTCTAGTCCCGCCGCTAGCGGACTACCACCCCCACCGGCGACCTCCCTCCCTCCCTCCCTTCCTCTTGAGATCTACGGATGTGGCAACAGCGGCCGAAACCCACCCATCACCTATGGATGGATGGGGACGGGGGGCCAACGGCGGATCCGCACCCACCTTCTCTCGGGGGATACTGCCACGATGGCCCTGGTGATTAGCTACTGCATCGTCTACTGCTTCAACCACGACGCCGTCATCTACTGCTTCAACCACAATGTCGGTTCTTCGTCGACCACTAGTAGAAAAGGGGGCAAAGGTCCAGGCCGAGTCAGCCCATTAGTCCTGGTTCAGTCTAGAACCGGGACCAATGGGGGCATTGGACCCGGTTCGTGAGCCCAGGGGGTCGGCCGGGCCACGTGGGCCATTGGTCCCGGTTCGTCTAGACCTTTGGTCCCGGTTGGTGGGACGAACCGGGACCAATGGGCCTCGCTCCTGGCCCACCACCATTGGTCCCGGTTGGTGGCATGAACCGGGACCAAAGGCTCCCCTTTAGTCCCGGTTCATGCCACCAAAACTCTCGAGGACACCCAAACCCTAGAAAAAATGATGTCGTTCTCCTACCCACTCCCGCCGCGCCCCTACCCAACAAACTCTCTTGAGGCCACCCCAAACCCTTGAAGCATTGTCGAGGCCACCCCAAACCCTAGAGAAGCAGCGTCGAGGCCACTAATTAATATATATATGATTCCTTACTATGATTAGCTAGCTAGTTCTACCTTTGCCACTAATATATCCATCTGTCATGTTTGAATAATAATTGCCATGTTGTAAATATTTGTAGAAACTATGGACACCGCCCGAGATGAAGCAAAAGAAGCGTTGTTGAGGGACATAATCGCAATGGGATGTAATGCCGTCTGCTTGTTGTTTCTCAACGACACCGATGCTCTGGAAGGAGAGGGTGAAGAAGCTGGCTCCGGTGACCTAATGTCGGTACAAGAAGGAGAACGTGAGGACGGCTCCGGTGACCTAATGCCGGTGCAAGAAGGAGACCGTGATGACGACTCCGGTGACCGAACCGAGTCCGGCCAGGTATATATATTAGTTAAGCCTGTGCTGACTAGATAATTGATGCATTCATTGTTTTGGTATGTACACATATTAATTAAGTCTTTGTTCTTTTTTCTAGCCCTCCAGATCGAGCATAACTGAGGTAAAGAGACGAGGCCCGAAGAAAAAGTTGAGCTCGGATGAAAGGTTTGAGATCATAGCAATCGCGCCCGACGACCAACCGATTGAACCCATCCGAACAAATAACGCATTTGTTGCTCAGTGCGGGGTTCTGGTTAGGGACAATATCCCGATCAGCATCCAGCAATGGTTAAAGCCGGCTACAGAAGAGCCTGAGGTGTCTTACGTCAATGATATGCAGAAAAATGATCTTTGGACTGAGCTGAAGTCAAATTTCACCCTACCGCTAGAGGATGATCCGGAGAAGCCAGTTAAAGAGCAATTAATCAAGTCTTTTGCTCTTAAGAGGATGGCAGACCTATTCAGGAGGTGGAATAAAGAGCTGAATAGGTTTGTCGATAAAAAATAGACACCAGAATTCAAGGGCAGATATGAGAAGATCAGAGATCACTGGCCTGCATTTGTGGCCCACAAGACATCAGAAAAGAGTAAGAAGATGTCGGCGACAAACAAGAAAAATGCTGCAAAGAAGACGCTTCACCATCGCATGGGGTTAGGTGGCTACCTCGTAGCCCGGCCTAAGTGGGCCAAGGCTGAGAATGATCTGGTTGAAAAAGGGATCGAACCAGAGACAATGAACTGGCCAGACCGTTGCCGGACTTGGTTCTTCGGGGCTGGCAGAACCTTGGACCCTGTATCAGGGAAGTGCATTTGGACAGACGATCAATTGGATATACCAGTCAAGAGGCTTCAGCAGTATATCGAAGCAATGCAGCAAGGGACGTTCGTTCCAGACAGAGAGAAGGACGAGCTCACAATGGCCCTCGGGAATCCTGAGCACCCTAGGCGGACACGAGGCACGCCAGGCTCCATTCTGTGGAAGGCTGGGTTTCTGGACGCAGGCGGTTACAAATGCCAGGAGAGGAGGAAGAAAGTGCAGCAGTCTGAACTGCTGGTGCTTAAAGCAGGGGTACTCGGGATAGAGGAACGAGAAGCAAATCGCAGCAAACGAACTACCGAAGCCTCCCCAGAAGCTACCCCGCCATCTCAGCGGAGAAGCAGCATGGTTTCCACCGAGCTGCTTCAGCCGGAGCATGTCTTGACGGCTCCTGCCAGCTATCCCGTGGATGCTATCACGGAGTCTCAAAATTGCCACCTTATGACACAATGGATTAATATGAAGGTCAAGGCGGTTGTTGGCTCTGTTTATCCTTCTGAACCCGGCGCAACTTTTCACTGCCGGCCGATTCCAGAAGGATATGCTAGGGTGATGGTGGATTAAATAACGAAGGGATTTGAGGAGCTCCCGCTTGACCACCCTACCAGTGAAGGGGAGACTCGGCTGGGTTCTGCTCTGAAGACTCCATGCCTATGGCAGAAGGATCTCATCAACCTTCAGAACTGGACGCCTCCGCCTCCTCCTCCTCCTCCGGCGAGTCAGGGCACTCCGCCTCCTCCACCGCCTCCTCCTCCGGTGAGTGACAATCAGGGCACTCGGCCGGCTCCTTCTTCGGCGCGTGGCGGCACTCCGCCTCCTTCTCCGCCTGCGCCTGCACGCCCGAGCAGCCAGCCTCCTCCTTCTCCGCCTTGTCAGCAAGGGCAGAAGAGACCCACCGCCACTCCAGCAGCTGCTCCGGCGCGTCGTAGTCCTTCTCCTCTGCCTCGTAAGCAAGTAAAGAAGACAGCCGCTCCGTCTGCTCGGCCGGCGTCTAGCAGTACAGCCAGAGGCGGGAAGACATACAGATTCGGTCCTTCTCTGAAGACTCCAGAGAAGTTACCATACGAGATGAGCCCGGAGGAGAACGCGAAGATCGCGCGAACCGAAGCGAAGGAATGGTTTGAAGTGTTGAAAGCACAGAGACATCCACCTCCGGAGGAGAAGGTAGATCCGGTGAAAGCGAAGCGCACTCTGGCTGCCCTGGCAAAACCACCCAAGTCTCCGCCGAAAGGCAACTATGAGCGCATTATTGCGAAGACATGGGCCGAAGCGGAGCGGTCGGGAAGTACAATCAGTGTTCAAAGGATGAAAGAACGACAAGCAGCTGGGAAACAAATTGCCCAGCTCGGCGAACAAGGGAATCAATCGTGCCCCCCGCTCAAGGTGCCTAGAGACATCGTCGATCTGAGGATGGTGCCCGGTTATAGCAATCTTGGAGATTACCTGCCCAACGATGTACATTATGATTTCATGGACGTGCAGATACACAGATACGAGTACGTGAAGCCTCTCGTCAAAGATGAAAGATCTCTATCAACGATGATGCGAAGATTGCATGATTGGTACTTGAAAATCTGCAGAGAGTCTGGGGGGAGGAGTACTTTGTATGTGAGACTTAAACCAGAGCATGACCTTGTTGGAATTGATCTGTTGCCTATTCCATTTGAGGAGTTCTATCAGTTTTTCAATCAATTGGCTCTCGATAAAGCAACGGTCACCTGCTACTGTCTGTAAGTACTACTACTTCTGTCATTAAGTCTCTCTATATAGCTCAGCTCTTTCATTGCATGTATTTATAATTATCCTCACTATATTATGTAGATTGAAGATCACCGAATTTAAGAAAAGACAAATCGGTGATATTGGGTTCGTTAACACATATCTCATGGATGCAACTGAGGTTGAACATCGTGCCACAGATACCGAGGCCAACTTGCTATGATCATTCAAAATAAATGAAAACAAAGATATAATACTCTTTCCTTACAACTTCAAGTGAGTGTTACTGTCTTGTGCATATTCAGTTTCCCTTATATATTAGTCCAGGTTATAGTAATGTAATTGATGAGTTATGCATGCGTGCGCAGGTACCACTATATTCTCCTAGAGATTAGGCTTGAGCAGGGAGTAGTAACTGTCTCGGACTCTAAACGAAAAGATCCCCAGGAGTATGCGGACATGACTGAAATCCTCTAGAAGTAAGTTAAATCGATCATTATCCACCATACCAACAACTTTGTTCATTTCCTGATATCAAGTAATTGTTTTCTTTTGTCTAGCAGGGTTTGGAGAAAATTCACCAAAAAATCTCCGGGACTACCGAAGATGCTGCAATTTAGATACCCGAAAGTAAGTACTATATTAGCATGTTCCGCGCGTCTCCTAGCTATTGATTCAAGCGCTAGTTTCATCAATACCATTTGGCATTCTTGCTTATCAGTTTGATTGACCTTTATTTCTTGTAAAGTGGTTGTGGCAGGAACAAGGGAATGATTTCTGTGGATACTACGTTTGCGAGTCCATCCGCCACACGACCTGTGAGCGGGGCGGGTACTCTGACAAACAATATGAAGTGCGTAAGAAATAATATTCACAATTTTAGTTTATTACCATCATTTGTGTTGAGTTTCATTCATTAATATATATATATATGTATTGAACCCCTTCTTCAAATTAGATGTTTCGGCAGCGGGATGAACTCCTAGCATCTGTTCGCATGCGAGCAATTCAAGAAGAATTGGCAGCATTCTTTCTTGACCACATGATCGCTGAAGACGGAGAATACTATGTGGACCATGCGTCCGTAATTTAGGAGATTATATTTGTAAGAGATAATTATTGTATATATGTAGCCGGTAGTGTCGGATAGATCAATAGTAGAAAAAGGGTCAAACGTGAAGCACATTAGTGCCGGTTTGTAAAAAAACCGGCACTAATGTGATCAATAGTGCCGGTTCGAATGGCTATGCATTAGTGCCGGTTCATAATGAACCTTTAGTACAGAGTCTTAACCTATAGTCTCGGTTGAAGACACAAACCGACACTATAGGGCAATTTTCAAACTCTACCCCCCCCCCCGTGTATCACCATTTTAGTTTTGAAAAAATCAAAAGAAAATGATAAAAACTTCAAAAAATAAAATCCTTCGAGAGGTAGTTATATTACTACATCTACACGTTAGGAAAATTTGAAAACTTAAATTTGGAGATGTTTTGCCAAAAGTGTAGGGAATGTTACTACATAATTATTCAAGAATATTAGTGTTACTAAATAATTATTTCAATTTTTTGAATTTTGGTCAAATCTGGTCAAACTGTGGTCAAACTATGGTCAAACTATGGTCAAACTTATTCAAGAAATATTAGTGTTACTAAATAATTGCTGTTTTTTAGAATAATAGTTTCAAACTCAAACAGTGAAATGTGTGACTTCATGCTCAAGCTAAACTCCTGAGGGTTAATAGGATTGACATCTTACTATTGTCAGGAAAACAACAAGTGCAGACTTGGAAACGAAGGAGAATAGAACCCGAAAGTTAAGCATGCTTGGGCTGGAGTAGTGAGAGAGCTGGGTGACCGGTCGGGAAGATAGATGATTTGGAATGAGTGATCCACACTTGAGCAGTTAAGAGAGGTGATTAGAGACTAAATCACCAAATAAGTCAGAAAAATCGGGAAAAAAAAATCAATTTTTTTTTCAGAAATTTTCAAAAAAAAAACCTTTAGTACGGGTTGGTAACACCAACCGGTACTAAAGGTCCCCCATACCACGGCGCGGGCTCACGCCACGTGGTGGCACTTTAGCGCCGGTTCGTGCCGAACCGGTACTAAAGGGGGGGGGGGCTTTAGTGCCCACCAATTAGTGCCGGTTATGGAACCGGCACTAAAGGCCCTTACGAACCAGTTTTAAAGCTCCGTTTTCTACTAGTGGATATCCGAGAACTTGTTGTTCGACCAATCTCTCGGAGAACGAGAGGTTGTCGATATCACTTCTCTCTGTATGCATATATGTTCATGACGATCTTCTGTTTCCTTCGTTTGCTTACTAGCTAGCTAGCGTGTCTAGTCCTCTCTATATGTATGTATAGTACATAGCGCCGACCAAGCACGGACATAAGAGAGGACACTTCTCTCTATTAATTAGCTATCTAACACAATATATGAAATACCTAAATTAACCCCCCAAAACCCCCAACCCCCCCCCCTTTCAAAAAAAACAAAAACCCCAGCCACAGAAATGCTGACGCGTGGAGGTCTATTGGTCCCGGTTGGTGCCACCAACTCGGACCAAAGGCCCTCCTGCCTGGGCTCGCCACGTGGAGGCCCATCTGTCCCGGTTCTGGCTAGAACCGGAACTAAAGGGTCAGGGCATTAGCAATGACCCTTTAGTTCCGGTTCAGGAACCGGGACAAAAGGCCCTTACGAACCGGGACAATAGGCCCGTTTTCTACTAGTGGACCTCCGACCATGATGGGTACGTCTGTCTCCCCCTCTCTCACCCTTCCTGCCTGCCTCGACGCCTTAATGTTTCGGTGTCATCTCTGCTCGTCACAGCTCCTTCATGCGGTGCCTGTATCGGTGGATCTGGCACGCGCAAGGCAGTGGATCTAGGTTGCGAGATTAGGGGTAACCGCGGGGGTTGCGTAGTTGCGAGTTGGATTCGTTTATATGGCGCATTTTCCCTCTCTATTAATTGATGGAGCAATTAAGAGATTTTTCTGTTCCAGACCTCACTGATATATTGGGACCTTGTTTAGTATTCATTGATGATCATAGTTTCAACTTTAAGCCAAGTAGATGATTTCCTCATGTAGCATCAATGAATACATGAGCAATTGTTGTGTCTCCTGGCAAGTTGTGTTAATTTCATAGGGGTGCATACTGACATTGTTTTGATCTTGCTGATACAGGGTAAGGAGTTGAAAGGCGCAGGTGGTTAGGCCTGCAATGAGTGCGCCCTCCTGGTTTGCCGCCCTTGCTGTGAGTATGAACGTGAGGATGGCGTACAACAAGGAGTTGACGCCCTACTCAAGCGCCAAGGGAAGGCGGCAGGCTGGAGCGCCACCAAGAGCCCAACATGAACCTTAAAGATTGAGTCCTACCTGTAATTCACGGATAAGGGTATTGATTAAGCTACTCCTGCCCTTCTGATTGATTAAAACGGCTGTTGATGCTTGTGCTAGCTTGCTAGGCCCTTCTGGTTAAGTTACTCCTTAACCTTAGTGCTTCAACCTCCAAGATCTACTAGTTTGCTTGCTGAAATGAATGCAGACATTTCAATTCCTTATGTTTGTACTACGGGTTTTAGTCATAGAGCAAGGAATTCAGTATAAATTTAGGTGTACTTCAAGGGGTTGTCGTATGTCGAACACCAATTTCTGAAATGAATGTGGGTATTCCCTATCTTAGTACTCCGGGTTTTAGTTAATTGCCTATTTACAGTGTTGTTTTCTTTTGAGATATTACCCTCCTGCAGAAAATTCAGAGAAAGGAAGTTAAAATTCAGAGTAGAACTTCATGAATGTACTGCTCTCATAAATTCACTTTAAGATTGGTGTTCAAGGCCAAGTTATTTAGCCAATTTGATGTTGTTCAGAATTTTTGAATGTAGTCCAAGCATGCAAGATAATGTACCTCGAGCATATTGTTTTCATCAGACTAGTGTACCTTGAGCATGCAAAGTAAACACATGCTACTCCACTTGTCTATTTGTACAGAAACTTTTGTTTAAACAAACCGAGCAAATAAAACAAATGGTGCGAACACATTCTATTATGAAATTTGTCTACTCCACTTGTTTGACTGTATTGAAACCATTGTTCGCATGTTTCTAAAATACAGAGAAGAACACCCTGTGTTCTGGTAAAATATTTGTTGGCTATGATATGAAATTCCATGATGTGTGTGTTGTTTTAGTTTCTGTAGCTACAACAAAGTCCCAGTTTACTCTGTACTTGCTGGTGATGATTGCTGGCTAAATTTACAGTTGAAATAACAGTAGCCAAGGAGTAGATACAAGACGTATTTACCATATTTTGCATCGAATGTTCAAAATCAGTTTTGTTCTTGTTCTGTGAGTCAAATTGCATAAGATGGGAGTATCACAACATGCATATACTGAAGATGGGAGTATCACAACCTGAATGTGCAGTTTATGTAGTTTCTGTATTTTTTTAACTCCACTTGTCTATTTGTACAGAAACTTTTGTTTAAATAAACCAAGCAAATAAACCAAAAGTGCGAACACATTCTGTTCTGAAATTTGTCTACTCCACTTGTTTGTTTGTACTGAAACCTTTGTTTGCATGTTTCTAAAATACAGAGAAGAACACCCTGTGTTCTGGTAAAATATTTGTTGGCTATGATATGAAATTCCATGATGTGTGTGTTGTTTCAGTTTCTGTAGCTACAACAAAGTCCCATTTTACTCTGTACTTGCTGCTGATGATTGCTAGCTAAATTTACAATGGTGTTGTCCAGGAGAAGAGCAGCGGGCTGGAGCAGCCACCGCTGGTTTTCTTACTGGTTTTTTTAAATGTCACAACTTACTATGCCGCTATCTAGTAAAAACCAACTTTGTCAGTACTCAGTAAAAACGAACCTGCTTTGCCACTAGCAAATAATGCACCATCTTGAATTGCAATTGATTCAATTCCCCTTGTTGCCAAAAATCAAAGCTTATGGCAGTGACCTACTATTTGAGAGCAGCAGGGGCTTTGTCCTGGTATACTGGCCTAAATTTTGTTAACACATTGGTACTACTACTAGTGGTATTGTTGGCATGATAAATGTCCCAAATCTTGTTGTTTAAGATTGGGAGCACAGTGGTACTGTTACAACATGTTGTTGATTTTATATAAAGTGACTGTTTCTCCTTTAGTATGTTAGTTGGTTGTGCCCCTCTGCTGGAGGATCTCAGTCCAACTACTCTGGAAGCATCTATGACATGATGGACAAGGCAGTAGAAGCATGTGACATGGCAACCGAGGGAGTTGTTTTGTGGGATGAAGTGTTGGTAAAGACAACAAGCCCCAAGGGTCTGCATGTGCGTTGCAAGGAACTCTACTGCAACCGCGGCCGGCTGTGCTTCTGCATCGACTACAAACCACCTAGGTGAGCTCTATCCCTCTCTGTGGTGCTTCTGGTGGCCTTGTACTGGTGATTGTGGTGTTGTGCTCTGACCAGTGACATGATTTACCCACTATGGCAATTTTAGGTTTAGGGAAAATATGCATTGTTGCTCCTGATCAAACCAATTGGCCACTATCCAGTTATACTGCTATGTGTATGGATTTGTTTATGTGGATTTGGTCTAATCTATGTCCTCCTGTTGATCTACTAGTCCGTGTGTGTGTGTGTGGAGTAAAATTGTGGTTTGTGCTTCTCCTTTGTAACATGATGAAACAAAGCACCTGTAGCGTCTGAGTAAGTGGGTGTTTGTCTACATGGTAAAGCTTCTTTGCCATGTATTTCATTAGGATGTGAACAGTCTACTGCATGCTCACAAAGCTATTGACATAATTTTTTTTGTTTCTCTGCTGTCAATGTTCGCCAAGCTATTTAAATGATGATGACAAACTGAAATCATGAATACTCATATAGAAACTCTATGGTAATAACTATACACGTTATCGTTGAGTTTGCTATGTGTTTATAGAATGACATGGTTGGCTAATTAAGCCCTGTCCGTGTATCTTTTAGAATTTGCTTCATTGGTAGCACATTCAAATATATTAATTAATTTTGTGCATGTTGGAGAATTTAGACAACGATAACAAACTATAATCATGAATACTTGTATAGAAACTTGCATGACCATCTTGTTTAATTTTGTGATATTCCTCCATACTAGGAGCTATGCACTGTTATTCAGCTTTCATTGGAAGTTTTAATTTCACTGAAATCATCTTTTCTTTTCTATGCTCATGTTCAAGCCTGGTAGTATATTTTTTTCCAAATGGTCTGTTTACTTGATTTATCTGTTGTTTGATTTTGCTCCATCAGCTTTCCTGATGTCCCTGTACATATATATGTTGGTTGTAATCTTCTTGAAGAATGCATGTACTTGATATTCCATTCTGTTCTTGTAGGTGAATGGAACTCCGTTGAGGACTTCTACCCATGTTGAAGAGCAGCTAGCTTTTGTACTGGCAGAGCGGTCCACTTGTAGATCCCATTATTTATGATTGTGTGGATCTGGGTGAAGTTTGAAGTTCCTGGGTATGCAAGATTCGATGGTTAAACTGGTTGATGTGATGTGAATGAGTGTATGGAAATTGGTTGTTGTGATGTGAATGAGTGTATGTAGTTTCACGTGTTCTGTTCTGTATAGCATATTGTAATAAACTTATTTTAGCTGTTATTTGAAGATTTTCATATGATTTCTCTCTTCTATCTGTTTGATATATACATATATGCTTATTAATAAGCTGTGAAAAATCTGACATTTGGGACCCATCTATAAACTGGAGCTGGGAACAAAAGCTGGAAATAAAAAATAAATTGACTGCAAAATGTTGTGCGCTAGAAAATAAAAATGCCAAATTGTAGGCCAGGCCCATGTAGCTAACCGAAATTAACATAAAATACATATATTAAAAGGGCTTTCCTAAAAAATAATACATGGGCCAAATTACTGGGTCAGACCCATGTAGCTAATAAAAGCACAGGAAAAAAATACATTAAAAAGGCCGAATTGTTGGGCTAGGCCCATGTAGAAAACCGAATTGGACCGGGCTGATTCTTGTGCCACATCAGATTGCCACGTGGCCTGGGGAGGCTGCTAGTGACCAAAACAAAATAATAGGCATATTTTGGTCGTAAACGTCCACGACCTTCTCACAGAGAAGGTCGTTAATTTCAGTTTATGACCGCCAGCTTTTGACAATCTGTTTTTGGTCAAAAAAGGTCGCAAATGAAAAACAATGACCTTTCAGTGACCAATAGTCAAGGTCACAAGTTGACATATTTCTTGTAGTGGTAGTATATCTGCATTGGTAATGAGGCGCTTCAAGAACTCTAGCATGTTATTCTCTACTTCTTGTTTATAATGTTCATATGACCATGTCTCTTCATTAATGGTATTTGGGTCAATGAACCCAATGCCATAGCGTCCAACTTTTCTCATTTCGGACATCTTCATCCTGCATAATACCACAGAAAAGAATATATAGTGAGGATAATTAGATGTAATGATCAACGAGAGCACTACAGCTAGCTTGAGACTTAAATTATAGAAATAAATCACTTACAGACAATAGCAACTGACGATAGATTTGTCGAGTGCGTCATAATTGAATAACTAAAACAATTCTGTATACTCAATAGACAGAGCTAGCATATGGAATTATCCTCTTCCTTGACTTTCACCATGAGGGACTGTAGATTGTGGGTCTTGCAAATTTTCATGTACCATTGATGCAATTCATTCATTCTCATAGGGAGGTTCTTGACCTCCTCGGGCTTGATCAAAGGTTCACCGCGGACATATTTTTGTTTTATTTCCTCCTCTCTAAGCAGAGACATGGGCTCGATCTCAAGGAGTTGTCCAACAGTCATGCCGATCATTTCAGCCACTAGTAGAAAATAGGGCTTTGGTCCAGGCCGGGTCAGCCCATTAGTCCCGGTTCAGTCCAGAACCGGGACCAATGTGGGCATTGGTCCCGATTCGTGAGCCCAGGGGGCCGGCCGGGCCACATGGGCCATTGGTCCCGGTTCATCTAGACCTTTTGGTCTCGGTTGGTGGGATGAACCGGGACCAATGGGCCTCGCTCCCGGCCCACCACCATTGGTCCCGGTTGGTGGCTTGAACCGGGACCAAAGGCTCCCCTTTAGTCCCGGCTCATGTCACCAACCGGGACCAATGAGGTGCCTATATATACCCCTCGCTCGCGAGCAGAGCACCCCGGTGCTCTGTTTTTCTCTAGCCGAGGGGGAGAGGGCTTGGTGGTGCTCTATCTCACCTCCTATGCACACAAGGTGTTCGATGGAATGCCCAAGCCACACTACTTAAGTTTTCTCCTCTCCAAGCTCGACCTCCAAGCTCCATTTTCCATAATATTTGTCTAGGTTTAGCGGTCCGTCACGCCCCGTCCCCGTCTTCACCTCCGTCGATCACCCGCGCCGAGCTCATCGCCAGCACCACCGTGGTGAGCTTCTTGTTTTATCTTCTTTCTGAAAGGAAAAATATTCTTACTTGTATGTTTACATAGATACTCGTATTATTTTCTTACTTTTATTTTTGCATCTTATATAGTGCGATGGTTTTGGTATCCGCCCCCGTCGGCCCTCGTCCTGTCTATGATTCCGATGTGGTATATATATTATCTTTATAACTATTGGTTCATTTATTGTTTATGAAAATTATGCCGACCAACGTGAAATAGATTTTATTTATGTAGGACGTATGTGAATCGGAAATGCCAACCGACCCTATTGTCGAGAGGTTAATTTAGTTGAAGAAGAAAACAATTTTTTGAAGGAAAAATAAAAAAATTGAGGATGAGAAGATGATACTGGAGTTGCATGTTGCGGATGTCGTTGATGATCACAAGGTCAAGATGGATGCAATGCGCTTGAAGATTAGAAAGATTAGAAAATATGCCATTCATACCGAGGCTTGGTATCATTATGCCGTTGGATCAATTGTTACCTTGGTTGCGATTATGATCGCATTTGTTTTCGCATTGAAATGTTTTACATAGTTTCAATGTATGGTTTAATTAATTAGATGCTCTGGAGAGCTATATGTTGTTAGATGAGAACTATGTATGCACTTTGGTTTTAATGTGATGATGAACTTCTATTAATTTGGACACTTAATTATATATAATGCACGCAGATGAACCGGCAATGGATGTACGGTGACAGACACATTAAGGGCGTGCATGAGTTAATCGATGCGGCTGAGGCAAACAAGCAGAATGGTTTTATGTGTTGTCCATGCACTGAATGTGGGAATACGAGGTCTTACTCTAACCGGAAAATCCTTCACTCCCACCTGCTTTACAAGGGTTTCATGCCACACTATAATGTTTGGACAAGGCACGGAGAAATAGGGGTTATGATGGAAGACGGCGAAGAAGAAGAGTACGATGACAACTATGTGCCCCCTGAATATGGTGATGCTGCAACAGGGGGAGCTAGTGAAGATCAAGAGGAACCCGACGATCTACCCAATGATGCTGCAACGGGTGAAGCTGATGAAGATCAAGAGGAACCAGACGATGTGCTCGATGATGATGATCTCCGCCGGGTCATTGTCGATGCAAGGACGCAATGCGAAAGTCAAAAGGAGAAGCTGAAGTTCGATCGCATGTTAGAGGATCACAAAAAAGGGTTATACCCCAATTGCGAAGATGGCAACACAAAGCTCGGTACCGTACTGTAATTGCTGTAGTGGAAGGCAGAGATTGCTGTGGCTGACAAAGGATTTGAGAAGCTACTGAAAATATTGAAGAAGAAGCTTCCAAAGGATAACGAATTGCCCGACAGTACATACGCAGCAAAGAAGGTCGTATGCCCTCTAGGATTGGAGGTGTAGAAGATACATGCATGCCCTAATGACTGCATCCTCTACCGCGGTGCATACAAGGATCTGAACGCATGCCCGATATGCGGTGCATTGTGGTATAAGATCAGACGAGATGACCCTGGTGATGTTGACGGCGAGCCCCCCAGGAAGAGGGTTCCTGTGAAGGTGGTGTGGTATGCTCCTATAATACCACGGTTGAAATGTCTGTTCAGAAACGAAGAGCATGTCAAGTTGATGCGATGGCACAGTGAGAACCGAAAGAAAGATGGGAAGTTGAGAGCACCCGCTGATGGGTCGCAGTGGAGAAAAATCGAGAGAAAGTACCGAGATGAGTTTGCAAAGGACCCAAGGAATGTATGGTTTGCTTTAAGCGCGGATGGCATTAATCCTTTCGGGGAGCAGAGCAGCAATCACAGCACCTGGCTCGTGACTCTATGTATGTATAACCTTGCTCCTTGGATGTGCATGAAGCGGAAGTTCATTATGATGCCAGTTCTCATCCAAGGCCCTAAGCAACCCGGCAACGAAATTGATGTGTACCTAAGGCCATTAGTTGAAGAACTTTTACAGCTGTGGAATGGAAACGGTGTACGTACGTGGGATGAGCACAGACTGGAAAAGGCACTCTTGGAAGACTGACAGGAAAAGGCACTCTTGGAAGAGACTCAATAATATGCAGGGACGGATATTCTTTGTCTCAAGCAAACTACACAGTTCTACAGAACTCTACCTTGGTGACCCCGTATGTCGATGAACACAAGAACAGTCTGCGCTCCAAACACCCGGAGCAGTGCGACGACTGGATTACATGTGAACACATCAGGACTTTCAGCAGTTGGTTGGAAACACGTCTCAGAGGTGACAACACTGTTTGTGATGAGTTGTACTTGTTGTCTAGGGGACCATCTTTGACTGTATTGACTTACAAAGGATACGAGATAAATGGGAATACATTTTACACGATCACCCAAGATCAAAAGGGCACCAACCAAAACAGCGGTGTCCGCTTTGATGCAGCAACCAACAGCGGAAAGGACACATATTATTGTTACATAGTGGACATATGGGAACTTGACTACGGACCTGATTTTAAGGTCGCTTTGTTTAAGTGCAAATGTGTCAATCTGTTAGGCGGTGGGGTACAGGTAGACCCACAGTACGGAATGACAACAGTGGATCTGAAAAATCTTGGGTACACTGACGAACCGTTCGTCCTAGCCAATGATGTGGCACAGGTTATCTATGTGAAGGACATGTCTACCAAACCGAGAAAAAGAAAAGATAAGGAAGCGAATACATCATACGATGAGCCAAAGTGCCACATAGTTCTTTCAGGAAAAAGGGACATCCTGGGAGTGGACGGCAAGACAGACATGTCTGACGATTATGAAAAGTTTCATGAAATTCCTCCCTTCAATGTCAAGGCTGACCCAAGCATCCTGATAAACAATGAAGATTATCCATGGTTATGGCGCAATAAGCAAATGACACAAGCGAAGAAAAAGTGAAGACTTTCTCCCGCAACTATTATGATGATACCATGCCAACTTTGTAACACACGAACATGCTACCATTGTCCGTTTTGTACATGCACATACTATGTGGGTGAAATTATGATACCATTCCAACTTTCAACTTTTTCAGAGTTCATTTGAAATGCTTTCATGTCTTATGGTTCGGCCCTCGTAATACCATGACCATTAGTCCCTGGCCCATGCCAACTTTCAACTTTCAACTTTCTAAAACTAATGGCACTAACAGAAAGTTTATAATTTTGCTCCTCGCCTCTGGCCCATGACCATTAGTCCCGGTTTCTGCCACAAACCGGGACTAAAGGGTTGGTCCTCGTTGTTGGCAGAGTTTAGTCCCACCTCGCCAACCGAAGGGGGCTCACACCGGTTTATAAGCCCTTCCCTCTCTGCCTTGTTGAGCTCCTCTCAAAGTGAAAATAGATGCCCTAATAGAGAAAAGTTTAACCTAAATTCATAGTGAATTTATCTGAAATTCATAGAAATTTACTAGGAATTTAGGTTGAATTTTCTCTATAAGTGCATCTATTCTCATTTTTTAGTAAGTTAATCACAAACTTGTGATTCAAACAATTTTCAAAGAATTCAAGTTTTAACTATTCAAATTTGAAAACTAATGGCACTAACAGAAAGTTTCTAATTTTTCTAAAACTAATGGAACTAACAGAAAGTTTATAATTTTGCTAACCTAAAAGCAAACAGAATTAAAAATTAAAGCAAAAAACAAAAGAAAATAAATAATGCAAAAAACAAATCAAAAAAACAGGAAAAAACTATTTTTATAGTAAAGTTAATCACAAAATAAAATAAATAAAGCAACAAAGAAAACAAAAAAACTAAAAAAGTGTTTTCAAATTTGAAAACTAATGGCACTAACAGAAAGTTTATAATTTTTC